>NW_016107395.1:4863451-4901334 GCF_001604975.1 Cebus imitator
CCCCCCCCCACACACTGTTTCTATCTTTAAGATACATAGTGCAGTTACTAAGCTAGATTTCCTTCTCCTGGGGCCTAAAGCTGGGGATTTCATGTCAACCTCTCCTGTACCGCCAGTCCACTTGAGTTTTTCTTCTCAGATACTTACCCTCACATTGTAATCCTTGCTTTAGGTTCTGTTCTGAGTCAAAGCTACCATGCTCAGTCACAGAAGCTTACAGCATGTTAACAGATTAATTACCCCTGCCACCAAGAAGTATGTTCCATCTTATTTCCTCCAATGTTCAAAGAAAGAAAAGAAAGCTAAGTAAAATGTCCATGAACTAACTTGGGTTTCAGTTGTCTTTCAGGAATCTTTCCTTCCCCTCCTTCCTTGCCTATCATAATTTCTCTCTCTCTGACACACACACACACACACACACACACACACACACACTGACATTTACATCTTTTCCCACATAAACTGAGATAGATACTCTTCTTTTGAGGCCAGAAACATCCTTCACATTTTAAATGTCTCTTTTCTTGTCCATCCCTCTGAATAGAATGTGAGGGAACTGAAGGCAAGAGAGAACATGTTATGTTAATTTTTTATATTTTCATTTGCATGGCATATAGTACAGAGTCAATAAATGTTTAGTGGTTTAAATTTCTCAAGGTGGCATGGACAGTAATGGTGGAGATAGGATCTAAACAAGTCTGATTTTAAGGTCAAGAATTTTTTTTTAACCCAAGAATTTTCCATAATCCTAGGAGAAAAATAAATATTAAATTAAAAATAAAATCAATAAGTTTGTCTTATTTCCATTTATTTCTTTACCAATAGAAGGAGGGTTACTCTGGTGTCTCAATCTTGTAAGTAAATTTAGGGTAAGCAATGAATATCTTTAACTGTTCTCAAAGTATTCTCAAACATAGACTAAAAGATAAACTATTTAAGAAATCTGATTTAATAATATATTCTGTAAGAATACTCTTTCTTCAAATATCTGTCTGACATAACTTCCCCAAATCCCACAATTACTGATGTATACTTATAAACTAAGGTTTCCTGTTCTGAGTCTCATCTATTAATATTTTTGTGAACAATATCACTAATAGTTTATATTTTGTATGTTTAGTGTTTTAGAGTTATATAGTAAGTATTTTATGCTAGGGCTGACTAGTAGCCTGTATACACCATTATTGTTGCATCTTCCTGATTGATACATATTTTGATTAATATCACTTCTAACAAAGAATTTTTCATTTTGATTTCTGGTTCTTTGAACAACCTTAAGAGGAGGGAAAAGTAGACATCATTATATCAGTTTTATCAATATGGAATTCGGATTTCAAGGTGACGAAGTAATCTTCCAAAAGCTCATGCTGCTTAATAAAGTTAAAAATACATAAAAATAGGCCAAAATCTCCAAAAGGAGAAAACAGAAAGACACCAAAAAATTGTTTTTTTCCAAATTTTGCCTTAAGCCCACACTATCTTCAAAATCTATGAACTCTGACAAGATAATTCTTCTAAAATGTCTTTGCTTGTGATTTTGAGTCTCAATGATTAAAAAAGTATAGACCATGTCATTAAAATTAAAAGCATAGGTTATGAAGGCAAATGTAATTGGCATAATAATTAAAGATCACAGGCATGATTAGGAAAGTAAAGACAGGTAGAATTTAGTGAAGTTGCCATTAGCTTTATGGAATTCAAAAGTTTAATAGGGACAAATGTGGCAAGAAATAGCCTACTCTTATAATGAATTCAAACACAGTAAAGACTGGCATCTACTTTTGAGCTTTAAAATAAAAAGCAGATAATTCCTTCCTTCATTCCAGGGACATTAATGCTTTTTAAAGTTCTCAAGATCCCTTTTCACTCAGCATAAAGAAAAAAAAAAAAAAAACAAGTTCACTGATGTATTAACATATTATATTTATCTGGTTCAATGTATTCAAGAACCCCTTTCCTAAACACATCTTTATTTTACTACTCACTAACTAAAAAGAAAGCTGAATCCACTCTATCTCCCTACTACTTTATTCTTTCAATATTTATGAGCTAATTAGTCCCTAATTAGGTAAGTAATAAATAATGAAGGCAAATCAGAGCCCACGTAAAGCCCAATTTTCATGATTTTATTAAATAAGAATTAGAAACTGGCATAAGTTCTCGGTGGAGGTTTATTCTAATAATGAGTCTGTCTGCTCCTGCTCACCTAAAATATGTCAACGTAATAAAGGAAATAACGTGTAAATTGCAGGGAAGGCGTTGGCAATTAATGACAACTCTGGAAATATCTAGAAATGAGGAGTGTGTAGAAACCAAGTCATTCTGATCAACTCCAAATGGTATCTTGGGAAGAATACCAAATTAAAATAGACAAAATGAAAAGTGCCCACTTGAATTTAAAAACAGAGAAACATAAATATGTTCTCATCAGTTAAGGTCTTAAAGAAATCTAGCATTACCCACAGCTGTCAATCACTTTTGGTGTTTCATTATGAAGATTTACTTTGCAATTTTACAGCACCATCAATTGCAAATAATCAATTATAAATCTTTTTGTTTTCAAAACTGGGTTTATCTTTAATATTTTCTACAAATTTACTATTTTTTCCCAACCCAAAGGTGATAAATTATAGATGTGACTGTTTTACAGTATTTTGTGGTTATTTTAGATTCTTCATAATAAAAATATATAAAGTGCTTCTAGATTTTCCTGTTTCTTCGAATATTTAATTTTTCTTATCTATATTACTACGTCTATTCTATAAACAAACATAATAATAGAGATGGATTAGGACAAAATCCTGCAAGCAAAGCAAGACAGACCTAGAAGTCAGAGTATTTGGGTTGAGTTTTGACTCCAGTGATCACTGAATGTGTAACCTCAGGTGAGGCTTTTGCTTCTGAGCTCTTTTTTTCAGAGCAGTGAGGCAAATCAGGAGCCATTCCTAAATCATGGTTTTAACTCATGTTTAAAAACACTTTGTAAATCATACAGCCCTGAACACACTGAAACAAAAACAAACAGAAACCTGCTTTAAGTCACATATACAACAGCAATATCACATTAGCTTTCAGTAAACCTGAGCAAATTTAAATTTTTACATATGTCACTTTGTGGCTTTGGGGAAATGATTGTGTTATATACATTTCACATACTAAGTGCTTTGGAGTGTTTTAAGATGGTGAGTGAAAAAAATGTCTATTTGATAAAACAAGTATATATTTCTGTATAGAGAAGAGATTATTCTCTAAAAAAAACTAGCATCTCTAATTTTACCCAATTATTTCTGTTTGTAACAAGCTAGCTTTTTAAAATAAATGGCATTTTTTTGAGTGGCAAAAACTGTTGGCTGTTATACAATTAGTAAGGATTACACATTAGGCATTTCACAATGTTTCATAGTTACAGAATTGTAATATGGATTCTAAGAACAAGTATTTTGGGGTAAAATTTTCAAGATAACTATAATCTAAAGGATACTCTTCATGCTCATATTATGGACCTTTCAAAATAACAAAGTTTATCTTTAATTAATTTTCATTTTCCAAAAAGTGTATAAACTAAGCACTTCATGTGTATTAACTAATTTAAAATTTGCACTGACTCTATGTGGTAGGTTCCATTATTAACATAACCATTTGACAGGTAACATAAATGACAGAATGGAAAAATTTCCCTATCTTTCCTAAGGTCACACAGCTAATAACAAGTCAACAACAGGAGTTACCCAGACAGCCTGATGTAGCTGGGAAAAGAAGCAAGGATAAATAGACAAAAAGACTAAAGGTGGTGGTGGGAGACAGGCTTTTCTAAAAATGGAATTTTGAATTTAAATGCCAAGAAATATGGGGTGTAGTATCTGGATGTAAAATTAAAGAAATGCTAACACACACACACACACACACACACACACACACACACACGCAAAATCATCACATGAAAAAAATAGGAATAATGGTCATGCTTAAAATTGAATCATTTACTTCTACTCCAAATTCAGTTGTTTCACATCAATGATCTATGGCAACAGTAAAACTGAATAATCCCTGATAAATTTTTCTTCTTGTTGACTCTTCCCTTTCAACTGGCACTGTTATTCCTACTTCTTAAATGTTTCTCTAACTGGTTCAGTTCTTTTCTCAGACCTCCTCCTTCTACCACTCCTACTCTAATTGCTCTTGTTTGGGGCTTTGAAATAGTCTCCCCACTGAAATAGGGGACTCTGGTCACTTCAGACTCCTCTGTTGCTATAACAAGTCAACAACAAGAGTTACCCAGACTATTGCCACTAGTCGCTATTGCCATCAATGACTCTCTGTAATGCCTTGCAGGTTATCTTTGTCCATAAATCTGATCCTGGTACTCTACTAGTCTCTTGCCTTTAAAGAACATCCTCTGTTGTTCTCAGAATACAATTTAATAGCCGTTGTGCAGTGTGCATGGCCCCTACTTGCCTTTCCTTTTATCTCACCCCTTCTTCATCATATGGACCCTCTGTCAGCCACACTTGCCAGTACCTCAAGCATGTAATTGTCTGTCATTTCTTTCTGATTTTTTTTATGTGCTGGAATAGCTTTCATCTTGTAGTTTACTTTGTAGGCTCTGATACTTTTTTTCAAATATGTTCCAACATGACATCTCTGAAATGCTTTTCCTCGTCATAATCTTTCTCTCCTCCATTTCCATAACACTTTGTTCATATGATTTTTAGCACCTGCTTCATATTAATTATTTGGTAAATACAATTTACTACACTAGACTATAGGCTCTTCAAAGGCAAGGACCACACATCTTATTATTCTTAACAAAACAGAGGCTGAAACAATTGTAGTTCTGCTCTATAGTATAGAAATGTGAAGCTTCAGTACTTTATTTGCTTTTATGTTTGAGCAGACAAAAGTGTTTTAAGATAACATTGATCATTCTAGCAGCCTTCTATGTGAACATTTTGTTAGTTTACTATAATTTTAAAAAAGAATGTGATTTCCAAACTTTAATGTTAAGCTATTAAAATTTGTTATTGTAAAATATAGCTAATTATAACATAGAAATCATTTACAGTCCATTTTTTAACTAAATTGAGAGAAATTATAATTACGGAGCATGGCTTTAAGTATGTTCATTCTATCTATCATCTATTCTTGGAATGAGGAAAAATCTATCCTTAAATTAAAACAAATAATCAGAGTGATATATATGTTTATTTATATCACAACATATGGTACTAAGGCACTTCTAAACTGAGTATTAAGAGATTATCCTACAGTACTTGTTGTCCTTCAGTGAAGGACAGTGGTCAGAATCTCTCTACTATGTTCATTTGAACCAGTGTACAGTATTCTGAGTTGAGTTTTTTATAGAATGGATATTTTTATTATGCACCATTTAATTTATTTAGGCAGTGTTTAACTCACACTTTTCCTTGCAAATGAAGCTTTGTGAAGAAAAAATTATATAATTCCTTGAGATATAATACATTCTAAGGCATAGGTTCTCTCTTCTCTTGTAAACTGGCCTTATTCAAAGTGGCTGTGAGACAAAGCAGGCAGCATGAACTGGCTCTAGAGAACATGTCACTGACAGAGACAAATGAGTCTTAATGAGTTCACGGAAATTCTGACAGCTAAGATTTTGAGCTCTAAGGAAAGAACTACTGAATCGAGGATACAGTTCTGAATTGTGCCAGTTCAGATTGATTATGTATGTGTATTACTTGTAATATGTAATTGCTGTGTATGGTGTTTGATTTTCTGGAAAGCATTTTACTTTTTAGCAAACATTGCACATTTGTAAAATGAAGACTAATTAGAAAAGTGAAAATTCTTATTTCTTCACTATAACTCAAAAATATAATGAATCCATAAAAAAATTGAACTTATAAAAGCAAAATCATCTCACTAAAGTCTTAGACTCCAAGACAGTTCCTTTCTATCTTCTCAGAATTTAGGCTTATTTCAGGGAGCTGCCTAATAAGGCCGGTTCATGCCACTTGCTTTGTCTCACAGCCACTTTGAGTAAATGTCATTTTGAGTTTCTGTTAAGTATTGTGGTATGATGATGCCTAGCTCTTCCTTTGTCAAGGATTCTGATGACGGTCTCATATGTACTGATTTGCCTTTCCAAGGTAGATGATACCCCTTTAGTTAATATACTCATTAATATACTCCAATATTCTGTAAGAAATAGAAAGCGTTTTTATTATACCAAAATCCCATGTGCCCTCTGATGGCCCATAGCTAAACCATATGGAGGGATCAGCAAGAATTGAAGACAGGCTCTCCATTCAGGCTAAGAAATATAGCAAAAACTATTCCCTTGGAGAGCAGAGCCTGAGCTAGAGTTCAGTCTTTTCTCACCTCTCAGGAAAGGGCTTTTTATGTGTTTTGTAAACTGTAAAAATCCTACTGGTGACATTGTCCCCAGAAGATAAAGAGAGCTGACAATAGGGTCATTAGTGGAGTGAAGCAGGGCACAGTTCTGTGGGCTCAAAGCCATCTGCTAAATGGGCAGTGGAGGGGAGAAGAGAGAACAAGGATTGGCATAATATTGGCACTCAGCTTTAAGATGTATTATCTAAAAGTTTTTGAGATCTATAAGAAAATCCTGTTCTACTGAGCATAGATTTCTCATCTCAGTCACCTATGGATTACTACCTAATATCCATATTGTATACTACAAGATGTTGAAGTCTATAAGGAAATTAATAGACCATGGACTGGGTATGGTGGCTTATGCCTATAATACCAGAACTTTGGGAGGCCAAGGTTGGTGGATCACCAAAGGTCAGAAGTTCAAGACCAGACTGGGCAACACTCTGAAACCCCATCTTTACAAAATATACAAAATTTATCAGGGAATGGTGGCAGGTACCTGTAGTCTCAGCTACTCAGAGGCTGAGGCACGAGAATCACTTAAACTTGGAAGGTAGAGGTTGTAGTGAGCCAAGATTGTGCCATTGCATTCCAGCCTGGACAACAGAGCGAGATTCCATCTCAAAAAAAAAATTAATAGACCATAAAAATTAATGTGTTATACAGGGGTTTGCTGTAAGACTATTTCTGCCTGAAAGTTTAGAGCAATCCCTAAAAGGCTCTGGAAGTGGGGAGTGTCATAACTATTAATAACATACACAATATGTCAATGACCAATTTTTAAGCAATGGCCTAATAAAAGTTTATGGAGGAAGATTACAGAGATGGAGTTATGAGTGTAGCTTAACAGCCCATACGATGATTCTAAGCCAAAAAAAAAAAAAAAAAAAAAAAACCAAACTAGGCTCATCTTATATCAGTTTGTAAACAAAATTGGCTAGTATAAGTGATTTTGAATACTAAAAGAGCTAACCTGCTAACGTTATATTTTGAATACATTTGCTAAATAGCCAAGATTAATTAATTACAAGCATACAGTTTCTTTTCAGAACAGAGGCAAAAAACGCATTGATCCGAATGAAACATTTCTTCTAAACTATAAAATTTAAAATGTGAAAAACCAATTTAAAAATAACATACTTTAACAGACACATACATTAATTATATGCCTGACTTGAAAGTTATTGAAACAATAAGACCTAGCAATTCTATCCACCCAAAATAAAATATCAGCATTTTCCTCAGTGCTACAATTTATATGCTGTGAAATTAAATCATGTACTATAAAACCAAAAACAATAGCAATATGCCTTTATTTAAGAAAATGCAAGTCATACAATACTCTGAATAAGGGAAAGGATCTTAAAGTAAAAAATCAGTGCTATTTAGACTCTCTTACATTGAAATATAAAACTAGGGACTATCTTATAACACAAATATAAGAAATATGTTTGGCCCTAATTTATAATGAAAGAGAATATCTTAATATATTCTTTGATGATATTTTCTCAAATGAGAATATAACAGAGAAGCAAGTCACACCTGTAATCCCAGCACTTTGGGAGGCTGAGGTGGGTGGATCACTTGAGGTCAGGAGTTTGAGACCAGCCTGGCCAACCTGCTGAAGCCCCATCTCTACAAAAAATACAAAACTTAGCTGCGTATGGTGGCAGGTACCAGTAATCCTAGCTACTTGGGAGGCTGGGGCAGGAGAATCACTTGAACCCAGGAGGTGGACGTTGCAGTGAGTTGAGATTATGCCACTGCACTCCAGCGTGGGGAACAGAATGAGACACCGTTTCAAAAAAGAAAAGAAAAAAACAGAAGGAAAGCCAAAAAAAAGAAAGAAATATAATAAATATAACAGAGACACAAATACAATTCAATAATGCTCGTTCATTATTCTGCATCAAATAATTATTTTTAATATCAAGGAAATTTCTATCATCTTTTCAGTGATAAAGTTAAAAAATGCAGCCTGCAATATGAAAATATACATAATGATTATATGTATTATTTTTAAGCTTTTCTGGTAATCTTATTCCTTCAGACTCTTAAGTCTTCAATGTCTTGTAATAAGGGTCTCTTAATGATAAAATCTCCCAGTTTTTGTCTAACCATAAATTTCTTGCTTTTATCTGTTAAGGATAATTTCTATGGATACAAAATTGTGGTTGACCATTTTGTTGTTGTTTTTTAGTTTTGCTCTCCATCCCTTTAATATTAAAGATATTATTAGTTTCTTGTGAAAACTCCACTTTCATTTGTATTATCCTCTCACTCTATGTAATTTCATCATTTTCTGCTTAAGTTTAGATTTCAGCAACTTGACTATGATGTGTTTATATACGGTTTGGTTTTCTTTCTTTGCATATATCACTTTTGGTGTTTACTGTACTTTTTGGATCTGTAAATTGATATCTTCTGGGAAGTTTTCACCTATTTTTTCTTTAAAACATTTTTTTCTGACCCAATTCTAGTCTCCTCTTATACTAGAATTCCAGTTACACTATGTTAGACCACTTGCATTGCTCGTAAGTCCATGCTCACTATTCTTCAATTTTTTCTATTTTTTGTCTTTCACTTAGATAAGTTCAATCTTCAACTCAACTGACTTTATTCCTTGTCATCACCAATCTTCTTTTAAACCTACACAGTGATTTCCTGTTTTCATTTCAGTTACTGCATTTTTAAGCATTAGAATTTTCATTTCATTCTTTTTATGGCTTATATTTCTTTGTTGAGATTCCATTCTGAGTGTATTCATTATATTCCTGTTTCCCATTAAGTCCTGGAAAATGTCACTGCTCTAACATTCTTGTGTGCTAATAGAAATGTTTAATTATGTCATTGTCACATTCTATCAACTGCTTGTTTTCCTGAGTACAGATCAATTTTCCTGTGTCTTCATGTAGCTACTAATTTTTAATTGAATAATGACTACTAGTAATAAATTGAAAGAAAATCTAGATTTTGTTGTATTTCTCTGAAAATACATTTTATTTCTCTTGGTGGTCAATTTAGCAAAACTAGGACTCCAAGTTCAGCATCCCATAAGGTTGGCAGCAGGTAAAATCACCAATCAGTTATTACAGTTGCTAACAGTTGCTTTCCCCCGTTTCCCTGCAATTGCATGCACAGTTTCTCAACGAGCATGCACAATGTTTAGGTCAGACTAAGTTTTAGGCAGCTTTTATACTAAGATTTGGGTGTTCATCCCTTCAGAGGATCCCTCCTTCTCAAAGGATTTGCCTTTTAATTTATGGCTGCTTTTTCAGTTCTAAACTGTGTTCTCTGACAGCCCAGGCTGGTAATGCTGCAGCTTTCTGTTCTCAAGATTGTAATAGGGTACAGCCTTAGGCATAAATAACAACATCACAAGGTACAGTTTCTATGTTTTCCAGTAAATCTTATCTCTGACTAACCTCTACTGCACTAAATTAAAAAAAAAAATTCAGTGTATTTGCTAGTTAGCTGCTTAAGTTTTACCAAGTGAAAGCTTCATTATTGAATACTTTAAGCTGCTATTTAAGCCATTTTGTAGAAAATCCTGATACACGGTTGATTATGAGTTATTTTTAATAATATCCTGTTTGAAAACATTTGCCAAACATGTTATATATTGATTCTCCTGCAAAAAGGTGTTTTACTGTTGTTTATTTCACTGAATTAAAGCACCTCTAAGTTTTTTGTTTGTTTGTTTGTTTGTTTGTTTGTTTTTTGAGACAGAATTTCGCTCTTTCGCCGAGGTTGGAGTGAAGTGACAAGATCTCAGCTCACTACAACTTCCATCCTCTGGGTTCAAACAATTGTCCTGTCTCAGCCTCCCAAGCAGCTGGGATTACAGGCACTTGTCACCATGCCTGGCTAATTTTTGTATCTAGGACTTTTAGTCACTCTGTTACCTTCCCATCTTCTCTTGTTACTTGAGTATTTGATCTGGTCCTTCTGTTTTTTTTGCCTTTTTCCCAATCCCATTTTGTGATATTGGCTATTTTACAACAGCTACTTAAAGAATATACCTAGAATCACCTAGGAAATTGAGAATGTCAATTTTAAAGGATAGTACAGACTTTGTAATAGGCTCCAAAACTAATGGATCTTTGACTGAAAGTACCTTTCTTTAGCTGTGATATGAAAGGAGAATTACTACTATTGTATTTAACTTTCCTACTAGAGATTATACTCTTCTTCAATGCAATAATAGTTAAAAACAAATCTGCATAGTTAATCTGTGTTAGGAAAGGGGTACAAAATCACTGTTAATGCCACTGACTGATTTCTAGTTAGAAGTATTGCTAATTGTAGGTGAGTTTTAAAAATTTATATGAAACTAAGAAGGAGGGATCTTGCAATTCCAATTCCTATCATATAAACATTTAGAAATATTAGATTCATACTTTCAGTAGTAAATTAGGCAATGAGTTTGTTAAGCTTGGAAATAAGGATCCACTAATTACTATGAGTCAAAGACCTCAACTTTTAAGTATTACATTTATAATAAAATTAAAATATCTACTCTTTATCAAATCATAAGAATAATAAGAAGCATGTATTATATAACACCTAAATAGGAAGTAATATCTAAGATGGTCTATATGTGCATTACTATTCCACAATACTTTGAGATAAATCCTTGTCATAATTTTGCTCATCAGGAAATGCGATTTCGTGAATTTAAATCATTTGCCCAAGGTTACATAGTAAGTAAGTGATGGAACTAGGATATGATATAACTATATATCCCATGCTCTTTCTAAATGCCCGATAAAAGGCTTGGTCTGAGTTTATCTACTTCATTTGCAATAGTCAATGAATGTTTTTAAAAGAGCTATAAGATTAAAAAGACCCAAATCATACCAAGAAGTCAGATAATACATCAAAATTGAAATCCTTGCCCATTCTATGTTCTGAACGGTATTACCTAGGTTTTCTTCTAATAGAACACAACTGAAATCCAAAGGTAATATAGTATATTACTGACTTATCGTGATGAAACACACAAAACTTAGTGCTCACCACAAACTTCTCATTCTAAACGTGCAGAAAAAAGGAAAAAAAAATGTTAATCCAAGAGGAGAAGACCTAAAATATTGCCCCATTACAAACTGAAAAAATTTGTGGGCTGTACTCCAAGTACAATGGTACAAAATATTTATAAAAATTAAAGTATAGAAAATAATGATGGCAATGTCACATTGTATTTATAATTTTCCCTTAAGTGCTTTCCTAATTCTGAAAAACTGCAGCAAATTATTGATTATTAAGCCCTACATTATCACCAGATCTCCAGAGCTCTGTTCGCCAATTATTCTGAATATGACTTGCCATGTGCTTCACAGTGTTACCCTGTCGTCTTGCACACCCCTACAACACCTAGCCCCATCCCAGTTTAAACCTTCCTGGCCTCAAATTTGTTTAATTCATGATCCTTTTATACTTGGTTAAGTGACACTGCTATGTTCTTTCATTAAATCTTGAACTTGTAACCATTGCACTTACCACACTTTATTATCATTTATTTTTTGTCTGTCATTCCCAGTAGGAAGAGAGTTCTGCAATGGCTTAACACATGTAAAATACTGAACAGAATTACAAAATTTTAACTGACATAATGTGCATTTAACTTTGAGATCTCTAAACTTTATTTATTTATTTTTTTACAAAACTTATTGAACACTGTGGTTTACTGTTGTATCCTTTCTTCTTCTTTGGGGAGGGGACAAACAGCAATTAAATTCTATAGATAATAGATAAAAGAAAAAGTATAGAGAATTCATAAAATGTAAATTCAAATACAGAATAAAAACAAATAACCACAAGTTAATTAGCTTAAAATTATTAAATAGCTTTAAATCTTTTCCTTGATCAGCTGTGACTTTGAAACAAGAAATAAGCTACTGAGTTACCACGTTATAACATAAACATATTTGTAGACAGAAAACTATAAAACACTTAACAATACATGTTTAAACCTAGATTAGCCATAACATAAATTAATATGTCTTTTCTGTAATTCCATTCAAGTGAAAGAGCCAGATAACTAGAATTAAAATACAAATTAAAAGTTTCGTCAAATAATGTTGACAAAATAAAAATGTCATTAAATTCAGGTTAAATTCAGGCAAATTCTTTCACATATTTTTCTTCCCTAACCAGTCAAATGAAGGCTGAAACTACACACAAGCAATTTCAAAATAATTAATTACTGTGCAGTAAAATACAGTAAGTTTTATTCTATAGTATTCATAATGCCCCAACTCATTTTTGAAATTTCCCAATAAGTGCATTAATGCTTTTTTCTTTATATTTTGGGCAAGTGTCAATATTTCTGAACCCGTCCTAGTTTTTGACTCTGTTGTTATGTCAGAATTTTTTTTCTATTGCATATTCTTTCTTCTTACATATCTGTTAACATAATTTTAGCACCATTTTTAGCCAAGGAAAAGAAAATTAAAAAAAAAAAAAAGATTTTCAGATGAGCAGTTCTCTGGGAACATTGCTGTGTTTTCTTTCTAAGGTGTTACTTTGATGAATGCTACAGTGGTGACAGTGAGCAGACCAGCAAAAGTTTTGCTGAAGGACAAATGTCCTCTAATAAACATAGACAAGAACTACTACACCCAACAGGCATGAAATTCACCCACGAGACCTGAGCTGTCCTGTGTACTCTCCAGTGACCGAATTTTTACTGTTTAGGTTAAGTTTGTGTTTCCAGCAGAGCTTAGCTAAAATCAGACTTTGATAAAATTGAGAGACACTGTTACACTGAAATACTGAACATCACTTAAAAGAAAATGCTATAGCCATTTATAGTACAGTGTATGTTCAAACAATTGGAGACTTGTTCCACATATTTCACTGAATATGACCAATATACAAAGCAGATAGAGAATAATCATACTAGGAAGGTAAGTTGAAAAGGGATATAGAGAAGATGGGTATAAAAACAGGGGGAGATTACATATATGTGACTACATTTCTGACTTACAGTTTCAACTTCCATTATTCCATAATTTTGAAATACAAAAAATGCATCAAATACTTATCTGCTTTCAAGAGTCTGGAGTACCTTAGCATTCTGAGGAGTAAAATGAATTGGAACTATCTATGTACCATAGAAAGCTAGAATGACTTTTTAGAATATACTTATATTACTAAATAAAAAATAATGTATATATATATATATTACATTATTAAAGTAGTGCAAAGTTCAGAATAAGTTTTCATTATCCTTAAAACAACTAGAAAATCAAAGAGAAATTTCCATAATCTTGTTAAATCAATAGGTTAGTTTTCTATGTAAAGATGAGTTTCTAGAATTTTAAGTTTTCTACTTGTTCTTATTTAGAAAATCACCTGGTACCTCCTATTTGACAAGGCAAATGGCATCTTCTGAATTCTTAATTCTTTGCAAAATCTGGGACACTGTTGATTATCAGCTCCTTCTTGAGACACTCTTGTTCTTTCATTCTTCTAATAAAATATCATTGGATTCCCTACTGTAGTATAGACCACAGTTTTTCTGACACCTCAGAAGTGTTTTAGCTTCAAATATGTATATACTTTAATGCTCCCTGTAATCTTCATTTAAGCATTACATATTCTCTCCTTCAATGATGATTTCTTTACCCAATTTGACTCATTCCAGTGTAAGTTACTTGTAAATCTGTATCTCCATTTGTAACTTTACCTGTAGCCTACAATGTTGCATTATAATTATTTGATAGACATTTTCTCCTCATGATTTCCAGTGTCTTCTCAAAGCTCAACAAGTCTACAAATACATGCATAACAATTCTTCACATCTAAACCTATTCTTCTCCTTTTCTTCTGTTTTCTTCATGTTTCCCACATTAAATTCAGACGCCAATTGGTCCCCTGCTGATATATAATAAAAGGAACTCTCTTCCATACTTTCTTTACAATTTATTTTATATGTAACTTTTTTCTTTCTACTTCAAATTAGCAAGTTTTAAAAATTTGCCTTGATATTTAAATGTTGCCAATGCTTTCTAATCAGCTTCCATGTTTATACTTACCACAGCCTAATATCCAAATCCAATGACACCTAAAGTGGCTTTCTAGGCACATCTCCTAAGACTTCTGTATGTGTCATCTTTTACTTCAAAGAAATGAAGACTGATGATTTCCTAAGTGATCTTTCCTTTCCCATCTTATTTCTATTACTTCGTTTCTTTATAATTTCACTTTTATCAATTCAAATAAAATTTCCTCTATAATATTTTGCATCTCTGTCTCTCTCTCCTGTATTCCTTGGGAGGTTTTGCTTTATTAATTTATAATTCCCCTATCCTATATATCTTCAATGATGTTTATAATGGAAAAATAGTCTTTCAGAGCAGAAGAGACCTTAAATATCATTATTCCAACTATACTACACTATTTAAAATGATCTTGTAAGAAGACAGTTCAATTCTTCAGAAACAAGTTGTTTTTAAGATTAGAATACTTCATTTATTAGAAAAGTTATTACTTATGTTGAGCCAAAATCCTCTACAGATTTTCAAATGTACGTTTTCAGTCTATATTCTCTTATTTTCCCTCTCTTCTATGTCTCTCAGTCTTTATTTCTGACTTGAACTATTTCATTAACCTTTTAACTGGTCTCTATGAGTCTCTACATTAATACAATTTTAAGAATGCACATTAATCATGCAAATGATTTTACTAAAATTTTCTTATGATAAAATCTGTAATAGGTTGTTTATTACCAACCGAGTAAAATCTAAATTGTTAATCTTTTAAAGATCCTTCGTGATATGTCTCCAACTATATTGACAGAATACATAGGATACATTGACTATATGAAAGGAGTAAAGAAAAGGATGCTAACTTATATGCTTCTGGATTGAGCAATGAAAGACAAGAGGCTACTAGAACAATACAAGCATGAGAAGGGATAATTTGCAGAGGCGAATTTCTGATTTTTGCTCTATTCAATATGAGTTAGCAATTTTTATTAAAGTAGTAAAGTACTATTGATAGAGTATACTAGTGGAGAGAGTATGCATTTACTAAAGCAGTTTTGCAAGATCAAATGAGCAATATTCCTGGTCATTTCAGGCTGAACTTTAATGTGGAATTTGCTGCTCACCTATCTTCTTCATATGAGTTATTCCTTATCTATATTTAACAGTTTGATCATGTTTTGAGCCCGAGTGCAGAACAAACATCAATGTATATTAAAATGTATCTCATTTGATTTGACAAGTCATTATTTTGTACAGCAGTTTTTTAGGTTCTGATTCTATGTGTCAAGACTTTTTTTTTTAAACATCCAAGATGTGTGTCATCTGTGAAGTTGGTAAACAAATATTCAATGTCTTCATGTAAGAAACATATAAAACGCTATAATGGATAGCTAAGTCAGAGAAAAGAAATCTTCCACTACAAATTGCCTTTCAGGCTGATAATAATTCTTATACTCAGAGATTATATTGATATGTTAATCCAATATTTAGTAGTAAATATATTACTAACCATCTACTCATGTCTAACTTGCCACAAGATTTGTCAAATAACTATTTGTATTCTAGATAATACACCTTCTCTTTTCCTTTGCTTGGCCAGAATAAAAACTTTTTCAAAAATAAAACAGGATTACTTTAATATTATATGCTCAAGTAGTAAAATATCACAAGCTTCTGCTAATTTCCTTTATTCAGGGCATTTAAAATTGTGTTTTAATAATTAATCCTAGAATTGTCTAGGGTCTATTAACAATCTACTCATACACATTTTTAATCTTGCCAATGAATTTATGAACTTAAAAAAACACATACTTTCTGTATTATTTTACTTCTTTTTCACCAAGACTACCACTAATGCCCTACATATACAGTAAGAATTCAATGAATGTACTTTATATAAATGAGTTTCCTAACCCAAGATTTAACAGAAAAATAAATGATGATCATCTGGATTAAGAGATGATATAAGAGTTTCAAGTTTGTGTGAGTAAAGAAAAAAGTCAATGAACCTCTTATTTATTTTTTAAAATTAGTTTTTAAAAAATAATGGATGAGTTTCTCATTTCAGTAGATGATTTCTAAAGTTTTCATTGTGAAAATATGTATATTTGGACTTACTTAAATGTTACCTTAAACTAGAAAATGTGACTATCATCTTCCAAAGGTATATTTAATGCATTGTGGTAGCAGATTCACAAATCTCCCATCTGCATTTACTTAGAAGGGAAGTATAAAACTCATTTGTATATTAAAGTTTTCTTCAATGTAGTTTCTAGGAAACCATTCATAAAATCACAGCTGCAGCTAATTTCCATTTCTATGGATTTTGCATTTGTTAGAAATAGAGAAAAGGGATCATACTATTTTTGAAAGCCATGAACAGAAAGCCAAATTACATAATCTTAAGCATACAGATCTTAATAATTCATAGAATGACAACTCATTATCCCTATTCTTAAGGAAAACTCTGATACATATTAGCATTTTATAATAATCCATTATATCTATCTACTTTGCTGGCCTAAATTTTGGAAAGTCATTTCACATTCACTGATATGAATGTCTGACTGTGAGAATTTTCTGCCCAATTTCCTGGCTAGACATTACAATGAAGAATTGGTCAGTAAGCAATAATAGACAACAAGCTAATGAGGAAAATGTGAAAAATATATTATGCTCTTATCTATTGCACATCTAATGTCATATCAAGCACATGAACAGATGAAACCACGAGGGGACTCTAATAAAATCTCTCAACATTCTTTTCTTTGGTCACATGAAGAAATATATCTAAGAGTTTAATTTTCTAGATAAAAATGAATTATACCCCAAGGTACTAATAAAACTATCAGTGTCACCAAGGAAATGATGTACTTGAGCAATCATGGAGAATTAGAAAATGGTAGAAGATTAAAGATGGATAAAAGCTTTCTTTATTTTCAAAAAGAAGGTAAAATACTGCCTCACAAAGGGCATTGTTTATTCAGATTATAGTCAATGTCGTAATATGAAATTTCATGGCTAAAGGAAACTTTCATATTATATTCTACTTAGCAACAATACCTACTTCCAGCAATTATCTTTTTGGCGTTCTATCTGTACAATTAATAATTGTGGAGGATGACTCTGAACAACTCTATAAAGGATTTAAAACAAAAACAATAATTTTGAACATATGGAGAAAATCTTTCAACAAGTAACTATTATTCAATTGTGTATAAGCATAAAAACTGTCTGGCTATTTTTAAAAGTAATTTTAACTATTATTTGTAATTAGCCAAAATGGTAATGGATTAAGATGCATAATGCCATTGATTTTATAAAAGAATATAGCCAGGTCAAAAAAGAAAATATATACACAGCAACCATTAATTTGTCCACTCCTAGAAATTTTTGCTAGAATTTTAATTACACCTCAAGATTGTCTTACATTCTTTGAGAGAATATCATGAAGGAGATAGTGGTTAGCAGAAGCAGATTCATCCTCAAATTTTGCATCTGAGCTTGAGCAAAGGGAAAACCTGGTCTATAAATAATGTCTTTAGTGAAATCTATCACATATCTCCAAAAACTGCAAAAGCTTCATTAAATCTGATTTCTCCATTAATTCAGGAGCAGTACATTCCCTCTTTAACGTACTCTCCATTTCTCAAACTGTGTATTTATAATGAAGTTACTGTTGACACAGTATACCTTAAAAAACAGGCAACCAAGTACTCAAACAATATGGTAGTCAACAAATTTAACATTTTATTTCAAGTAGCATTTAAAGTGTTCCTTTGCAATGTAGCAACACGGTGCAACTGTGGAACAAAAAACTTCATGCCCACATATTATTTTAATATTACTTATTTAGTATTTCTATCTATAATTATCATCAAGAGAAAGTCCTGAAGTCTGCTCCTTGATTAAACAGAACAGACTTCTATGGTAAAGCTATCATCACTGCATTTAATTTTGTACTGGAAATGTAACATCTGAAACAGCATTTTGCTTTAAAAGAGGTAAGAGCTTCAGTAAGCAGAATTTGAAAACTCTAGAAACATGGTATATATATTTTTCATCCACTCAAAAATAGCATTTAGCTTATAGGAGTGAAATCTCAGGAAGATCATCACAAATTTTTGTAAGCTCATCATCAAAATTAGTACCTAAGAGTAGTGTTAAAGACAAGCAAATTTTGGTTCAATATAAGGATAAATGAGTTCTACGTGGCATAATGTATATGATAAAAGGAAGACACTGGGAATACAAAACGTTTTAACAGCAGATGGAGACACAAATAGAAGATCAGGTAAAATAGGAATGATAACATTCCTATCATAAAATAGGAATGATATCTGATTCACAGTCAAAGTGAAGTTCAGAAAATTATACCTCCAAATACGCTATTTCGGTATGCTGGTTACTTCAAATTCAGAGCACCTGGGAACAGCAGAAGCAGGAAGGGGCTTTCCCTGAACTCCTCTTATTTACCTAAAGTCACATCCTCTGCCTCCTCTGAAGGAAAGAAATGTAATTGTTCTAAATAGCCTGCCTAGAAATCTCATCAATAAAGAAAGATTAACTCCTATCCCAGGAATGGAGGCTGGGGTGGACATCCATCCATCCAGATTTTGTCACAGGCTGTCATCTATTCTTCTGAGGGCCCACTCTCTTTCTCAAAAATAATTTACTGTCCCTAGATTGGCCACATCCTCTCTTGCTTTTCCCCTAAGAAAAGGATTTATATATATAAGCTTCTAGGTCTCACTGAGGTTTAGGGTAATAATTTTTTGGTCATATGATGCCCCAGACACATTATAAATGTGTATACCATTTTTACTGTTATTCTGCCTGCTGTCAGTTTACTTTATAGACTCAAATTTTTCAAACACTCAGACAATAAAGAACAAGTCCTCCTTCCCTCACAAAACAATATAAAGTTGTCCCTTAGTATCCATCCCCCATCCATACAGTATTGGTTCCAAGACCTCCCATAGACACCAAAATCCATAGATTCTCATCACTGACATAAAATGACAGAGTATTTGCATATAACCTATGTGCATCCTCCCATATCCCTTAAATCATCTCCAGATACTTAGAATACCTAATACAATGTAAATGCTATGTAAATAGTTGTTACACTACATTTTTACTTGTTTTTTATTGTTGCATGCTGTTTTCTATTGATTTTTTCAAATAGTTTCATCTTCAGTTTTTGAAATTCAGAAATACAGAATCCATGAACAGGAGGGCCAACTGTACCTGGAAATCACACGTGTCCCTTACTCTAAAAACGGCAAAAGTGAAATATTCTATTAGTCATAATCTCTCACCATCTATAACAGCTCTATGTTTCTTACACATTAAATTATTACTAAACCCCAACATCCAAGTTAGCTATGGAATGCCTGGCCTTTCTTCACTAGAGCACTGGCAATTTCAGATCTCAACTTTTTCTCCTTCACTGATAGCTCATTGCTAAGCCCAGACAGGCCAAAATGAAGTTCTAAATTTTGAATGACTCAATAAGCAGTTATTGTTTATTATTAGTGAGAGATAGGCCCATTGAAATGATGATTAGGTGTCTTCATAAAATTGTGGCTACCCATGCATTAAGTACTCATAATGGATAATTAGAGATCAGAGATGTTCTCAGGTTAGGAGAAAGGTTGAATTAGAAAACTACTAAGTTCCCTTCTAATTCAAATATTTTGTTTCATGACCCTCACAAAATTTAATCTATCAAGCTATTATTAAATAAATGTATTACCATCTTACCCACAGTATTTGAATTTAATGAAAAAGTAAATGTAATCCCTCCTAAATGGAACGTAAATCCATTTAGGTTCAGGCTTGATCTGAGAGAAAAGGCCTCAACCCAGAGTTATTATAATTGCTCTCTTCACTACAGAAACAACATCTGATAAGTCTGAAAATGTGATTGAAACAACAAAAGCTATTCCACATTACTTAGCTAGGCCCACTACCACTTAATCCAATCTGTGAGGATTCAGGATAATCCTTAAGGCAAGCAGAAGAAAATCAACAAAACCAGTTATATTGGGCAAGGAGTTATTTAATTGTCCATGAATAATCAGTGTATATGGAATTTTGCTAAGGCCAATGTGACCTTAAAATGTGGTCATCTGGTCTGGTAAACGTTTTCACTTTCTTCTGTATTATTTCTTAATAATATATACACGAGCATCTGACCCCATCCTTGACACTTAGGCTTTCTCTGAGGCTCATGGAGGTTCAGAAACTAGAATGGAACTCAGGCATAAAATGTAAATAAGAGATTTCCTTTTAATGGAATACATTTTATAGCTGTTTTGATATGGCTGCTTCAAAATCTCCCTAGCACAAAAAATCCTAAGCAAAATATTCTAGGAAATTCTTCCTAGAGCAATCAGACAAGAAAGAAATAAGGGGTATCCAGGTTGGAAAGGAAGAAGTCAAATTATTCTTATTTGCAGATTATATAATTATACATTTGGAGAAACCTAAAGACTCTACCAATAAATTGGTAAAACTGACAATTTCAGTACAGATGCTGAATACAAAATCAACATACAAAAAACAGTAGCATTTCTATATGCCAACAGTGAACAGTGTGAAAAAGAAATCCTGAGAGTAATCCCATTTACACTTGCTACAAATAAAATACAATATTTAGGAACAAATTTAACCAAAGAAGTGAAAAATCTGTATAATATAAATTATAAAACACTGATGAAAGAAATTGAAGAGGACACCAAAAAAATGGAAATATATTCTATGGTCATGAATTAGAAGCATCAATACTATTAAAATGTCCACACTACCCAAAGCAATCTACATATTCAATACAATCTTTATAAAAATACCACTGACATTCTTTAAAGAACTAGAAAAAAAATCTAAAATTCATATCACACACACACACACTCCAAAGCTATCCTGAGCAAAAATAACAAAACTGGAGGAATCACATTACCTGACCTCAAATAATACTACAGAGCTATGGTAAGCAAAACAGCATGGTACTAGCATAAAAACAGAGACATAGAAAAATAGAACAGAATAAAGAACCCAGAAACATCCACATGCCTACAACGAACTCATTTTCAACAAAGGTGCCAAAGATACACTGAGGAAAGAATAGTCTCTTCAATAAATGGTGCTGGGAAAATTGTATATCCATATGCTGAAGAATGAAGCTAGATCCCTATTTGTCACCATATACAAAAATCAAATCAAAATGGATTAAACTCTTAGATATAAGACCTAAAACTAAAAAATTACTAAAAGAAAACATTGTGGAAACTCCCCAGGACATTGGACTGGGAAAAGATTGCTTGAGTAATATCCCATAAGCACAAGCAACCAGAGCATAAATGTACAAATGAGATTACATCAGGTTAAACAGCTTTTGAACAGCAAAGAAAACAATCAACAAAGTAAAAAGACAACTCACAAAATGAGAGGATATATTTGCAAACTATTTATCTGACAAGGAATTAATAACTAAAATTCATAAGAAGCCCAAACAACTCAATAGAAAAAAAATCTAGTAATCTGATTTAAAAATGGGCAAAAGATGCCTCTTAAGAGAAGATAAATACATGGCAAACAGGTATATGAAAAGGTGCTCAACATCATAGATCATCAGAGAAATGCAAATCAAACTACAGTGAGATATCTTATCCCAGTTGAAATGGCTCTTATCCAACAGATAGTCAATAACAGATGCTGGCAAGATGTAGAGAAAAGGGAACCCTTGTACTCTGCTGGTGGGAATATGAATTTGTACAACCATTATGGAGAACAGTTTGGAGGTTCCTCAAAAAACTAAAAAAATAGAATTATCATATGGTACAGCAACTCCACTGCTAGGTATATGCCCAAAAGGAAGGAAGTAAGTGCTGTGCTCCCATGTTTATTGCAGCACTATTCACAATAGTCAAGATTTGGAAACAATCTATGTGCCCTGTCAACAGAGGAATAGATAAAGATAATGTGGCATATATACACAGTAGAGTACTATTCAGCAGAAAGAAGAATGAGATCCTGTAAATTGCAACAACATATATGAAACTGGAGGTCATTGTGTTACGTGAAATAAGCCAGACACAGAAAGACAAACTTTACAGATTCTCACTTATTTATAGAAGCTAAAAAATATAAAATAATTGAACTCAGGGATATAGAAAATAGAATGATGGTTACCAGAATCTGGGAAGGGTATTCAGTGGGGAAAAGTAGAGATGGTTAATGGGCAGGAAAATATAGCTAGATAGAATGAATAAGATTTAGCATTTGATAGCATGACAGACTGACTACAGTCAACTATAATTTTTTGTACACTTTAAAATAACTAAAAATGTATAATTGGATTGTTTGTAACAGAAAGAAAGGACAAATGCTTGAGGTGGTTACCCCATTTACTCTGAGGTAATTATTATGTACTGTATGCCTGTATCAAAATATCTCATATACCCCATAAATATATACACGTATTATGTGCCCACAATTTTTTAATATGTGTGTATATATATTAAAAAATCAAAATATCCTTGTTTAGAATAAACATGTTGATGTCACTTTCCATTAGATTTTGTAAAATGTTCACCTACGCCATTTAAGAAATTCTGAAATTCTCATTATCAATGGAAAATTTTGGAAGCATTTATATAAGCATGTGACTTATATTTATTTATTTGACTCAGACTTTGGAATTATTTGTACTCTTCTCCTACATCCAGTAAATTTACTGGTAATTAAATTATCTTTAATTCACTGGTAATTAAAATGCTTTTAATTACCAGTAAATTGACTGACTACAACAAAAAAATCAGCAGTCAGTCTCCTAGGTTTCTGCTGGAACTCTCACTCAAATCTATCCTTCACCTTTTATTAATAGATTTCCAAGAAACTCTAGATGTCAGCATAAAAAGTGAGAACCTATGATAACGTCCCATCTTTTCTCACACTAAAATTAGCTTGACAAGGCCATTGTTCTCTGCCTACAGCTCAAAGTCCTTTTCTAATTCCTTCATTTTATTAATCATATTTCACCATGACTACTCATAAACTGCTTTATAGCCTTTAGCTTCTCTAGCCCCAAATCTCTTGAATGACATTGTACTACTATAACATTCATCCTTACTCTCCTAGATTCCTTCTTCCATTTTCTCTATTTAACAATGTTTCAAGCACAGAAGATGCAAAGATGAATATCTCAGTCTCCTCACCCCAAGAAGCACATTTGCTTTAATTGTCTACTATTGGTTTCAAAGGTTCATTCTCAAACTCTCTAACGCACTCTTCCCCCAAACTGATTCTTTCCCTTATATTCTTTCCCCTCTATGTTCCTTCAACCATCAATTCTTATTCCTATTGTTTTTCATATAATTTTGTGTGAATAGCAAATGCTTATCTCTTAGCACAGTCCCTTCCCTGTATTGCCAACAGGAAGATGGAGTCCATCCTTTAGAGATCCCATTGACATCTGAAATATCACATGTTTAAAGCTTGACTAATCTCTTAATCTTTCCTTCTACCTACACATTACTTCAGACTTTCATAAAATTTCAATTTTCATCCTTTTCTCATCCCTGTCATTTCAATATCCTCTGATAATAATCTGTCTCACTTCTCTTTTGAAAGACTTACAAACTTCATACATCACAGGAAGATTTGGTCATTTTGGTTTCAATCACAATTAATTCAGAAATATCAAATATACCCAAATCCTCCCAAAGCTCTCTCCTGTTCACATTTGGAATTTGCAAGCTGTTTTATTGTCTTTGTTCTTACTTTGCTTTCTCTTTCTTACTCTGTTTCTTCAATGCAATACACATTGATCTGGAAACCTAAAATTCTCAATGGTTCTCACCATTGAGCCATGTAAATTTTTAGTAGGAAACAACTACAGCTTTTACATTTTCAGTTGTCAACTGCTTTTGTAGTGCTGTTGACTTCTTGTTCTACATTACTAGGCAGACAACTCAGAATAAAAAGTTTTTATTTCATTACATATTGCTTTCAAATTGCTTGAAATGCTTTATCATTGTTCCTGAGTAAAGAATACATGAATACCTCATTTTATGGTGTATGGCTTTATTGCACTTGGCAGATATTGTTTTTTTTTTTTAATAAATTGAAAAGTTTTGCAACTCTGCATCAACCAAGTTTATCGGTGCCATTTTTACAACAGCCTGTACTCCTTCATAGCTTTGTGTCACTTTTTTGTAATTCTTGCAATATTTCAAACTTTTTCATTGTTAGTATATCTGTTATAGTGATCCGTGATCAGTGATCTTTGATGTTACTAATGTAATTGTTTTGAAGTACCATGGACTATACTCATATAAGACAGCAAACTTAATAGTTAAATGTTGTGTGTACTCTGACTGCTGCACCAACTGGCCATTACTTCATTTCTCTCACTCTGATTGGACCTCCCTATTCCCTAAGACACAACAATGTTGAAATTAGGTCAATTAATTACTCCACAATGGCCTCTAGGTATTCAAGTGAAAGGCAGAGTCACATATGTCTCACGTAAATCAAAAGCTAGAAATGATTGTGCTTAGTGAGGAAGGCATATTGATAGCAAAAACAGACCAAAAGCAAACAAACAGTGAGCCGAGTTGTGAATGCAAAGGAAAAATTATTGAAGGATATTAAAAACTCTATTCCAGTGAACACATAACTAATAAAAAAAGAAACAGTCTTATTGCTGATATGGAAAAAGTCTGAGTGGTCTGGATAGGATCAAATGAACCATGATGTTCCGTAAGTCAAATCCTAATCCAGAGTGATGTGCTAACTCTCTTTAATTCTGTGAAGGCTGCTAGAGGTGAGGACGCTACAGAAGAAAATTTGATGTTAGCAGAGGTTGGTTTGTGAGGTTTACAGGAAAAAAAAAGCTGTTTCCATAACATTAAAGTGTTAAGTTGTAGAAGCAGATGTTAATGTAGAAACTGCTGCAAGTTATCCAAAAGATTTAGCTAAGATAATTGATGAAGGTGGCTACACTAAACAATAGATTTTCAACGTAAATGAAAGAGCCTTATATTGAAATGTTGGAAAAACATGCCATTTAGGACTTTGATAGGTAGACAGAAGTCAATATCTGGCTTTAAATCTTCAAAGGACAGGCTTATTCTCTTTTTAGGAGCTATGCAGCTGGTGAATCTAAATTTAAGCAAATGCTCATTGATCATTCCTAAAATCAAAGGGCCCTTAAAAATTATGCTCAATCTACTCTGCCTGTGCTCTATAAGCGGAATTTAAAAATAAGTCTGGATGACAGCACATCTGTATTTACAGTATTTATTTATTTTTTTAGATGAAAGGTCTTTCTCTGTCACACTGGTTGAAGTGCAGTAGCACTATCATAGCTCATAGATCACTGTGGTCACCCCATCCTGATCTCCCAAGTAGTCAGGATTATTGGTACATACCAGCACACCCAGCTAATTTTTAAATTTTTTTAGGAATGGGATCTTGCTAGATTGCCCATGCTGGCCTCAAATGGACCTCCCATCTTAGTCTCCCAAAGTCCTGGGATTACAGGTGTGAGCCACCACATCCAGCCTATAGTATGGTGTGCTGAATATTTTAAGCCCTCTGTTGAGACCTACTGTTCAGAAAAAAGATTTCTTTCAAAATAACACTGCCTACTGACAATGCATATAGTCACCCAAGAGCTCTTATGGATATGTACTAGGAAATTAATGCTGTTCATGACTGATATGGCATCCATTTTGCAGCCCATGTGTCAAAGAATATTTCAACTTTCAAGTCTCATTATTTAAGAAATACATTTCATAAGTCTATAGCTGACATAGATGGTGATTTCTCTGATGGATCTGGGCAAAATAAATTGAAATCCTTCTGGAAAGAATTCACCATCCTAGATGTCATTAAGAACATTTGTGATATTCATGGCAGGTCAAAATATCAACATTAACAGAAGTCTGGAAGAAGTCAATTCCAACTTTCATGGATGACTGTGAGTAGTTCAAGACACTTCAGTGGAGGAAGTAACTACACATGTGGTAGAAATAGCAAGAGAACTAGAATCAGAAGTGGAACCTGAAGATGTAACTGAATTGCTGCAATATCACGATACAACTTGAGAACAAAGAAAGTCATTTCTTGAGATATTTCTATCTACACATTTTGTGGTTTCATAAAGCTTTGTTTGTATACATGTCATACCTTTCTAATTTCCTCAAAGTGTGTTTTCCTAACATCTTTCTCTTGATATCCAACAGCAGAATAATATGAGAGAAAAAAACCCTAGAAAAGTCTCCTTATTTAAAATTTAGGTAAATTCTAGATGGGTACAGTGGCTCATGCCTAATACTTTGGAAAGCGGAAGCAGAAGGATCACTTAAGCCCAGGAGTTTGAGGCCAGCTTGGGCAACACAGTGAGACCCAATGTCTACAAAAAAACTTAGGTAAATTTTACACACAAATATACACACAGAGACACATACAGAAACACCAATAAGAAGCTATAAATGAATATGTGAGTAAAAATAACAGCCACAAAGGTAATTTCTTGAGATGAATCCTGTGATTTCGGATATTAAGAATACAAGAATTGTCAAAGTGGCAGTGATATAAAGACTAAAAGCAGAATCGCCACTTTTTCCTTCTACAGGTCACTTCAGAATAAAAATAGCTTAACAAATATAGGTAAAATCCTCTTGCATAGCTCATACTTCATGTAAATTTAATGGTTTCCTAACACCAAGGCTGACACTTTGTTCTCAGAATAGACAATAATAAAAGGGAACATTAATTTGAATTAAGCAAAATATATAGGATATGTGATGGACCATTTAAAACTAGAACTTGAAGAAAGAACATTTTTAGCATAAAACAGAATAAAAGAATTCTGTACCAAGAAATAGTTTTCTTGCAGAAACAAATTCACATAAACAAATTTTAAATATGTTGATATTTTTCTGAAACAATCCCTTAATAAACCTAAGGTAAATTTAACATTTGTCATACCTAGATTTATCTTTCTTTTTTATAGTGAATATATGTAGAGAATTTAAAATATATAGTGGAGACTGGGCACGGTGACTCACACCTGTAATGCCAGAACTTTGGGAGGCCGAGGCGGGCAGATCACCTGAGGTCTGGAGTTTGAGACCAGCCTGGCCAACATGGTGAAACCCCATCTCTACTAAAATTACAAAAAAAAATCACCAGACATGGTTGCAGGCCTCTGTAATCCCAGCTACTTGGGAGGCTACGGCAGGGTGCCTGAAATTCCAGCTGCTCAGGAGGCTGAGGCAGGAGAATGAATCTCTTGAACCTGGAAGGCAGGGGTTGCAGTAAGCCAAGATTGCATCACTGCACTCCACCTTGGGTGACAAACATGAGATTCTGTCTAAAAAAATAAATAAATAATAAATAAAATAAAATAATATATAATGAAATCCCTATATCATTTCATTTATGAATCAAATAATATGTTGAAAGTGATATAAGATTTACAAGTATAAGACTTACAGTGGAATTACTACATTCAGAGGAAACAGTGTTAAATATTCTCATATCAAAATATTAAGATTATATAAATTATTTCTGAAACAATTGTAAAAACACTTCACATCATTGATAAACAAAATGTTGAAAATGTTAAATTTATTCAACCTCTTTTTGGTGAACTTACAGCAATGATTTAATGAACACTCATCATATATGACAATTTTTATAAGGTATCTTACAAACATTTTGTCTAATTCACCCAGTAATCCTGCATTTTGATCATTTACAGATGAAAAATCTTAGTCCAAAAAAAGGGAGCAACATAACAAAAAATATGTAACTCTGAATTCACAGAGATGAATTAACCCAGGATGCTTTCAAATATCTGGTCCTTTAAGTTAATTATATGTAAGTCCACTTCCTATTTTTGAAGAGCTTTTTTCCTCAGTTTCTATCTATGTCAGTTTAATTTTGATTTGGTACTAGGAGCTCTCCCAACTATGCCCATGGGTTAGAGTAACATTGTAGTGGAGAACTTCAAAGGCGTATGACACCTGAGCAAAACTAGTAGCCTAATTATCCGCACCTGTAGCCTCAGACCCAATCATCAATGTCATAAAATTCTTTTTATTTGACAAAATGTAATTTGTTAAGTAATCAAAACTTAAACACTGAGTTAATTTCACTTCATTCTGATCCACAAAGAAAATTTAAATGACCAATCTCCTCCTGAAACCTGATAAACTTTATCTCCCACTAAGTAAAAATAATGTGAACAAGGAAATTAAATGTGAGTAAATCTACCTAAACTCTAAATGCCTATCCTCCTAAAAATATCATGCCCACACAGTTTCCTTGGCTGTTTTAAGGGTAGACTCTTAAAACAACAATTTTGCCCTAACTATGCATTCCTTTATGCCAGTCTCATTTTATAAGAGCAAATACTCCTACCATTAACTTCATTTTTATAAAGAATCATATTTTACAGACAAACTGACATTAACATAAGTTTTCCATAATTATCAGTAGTAAGGAACATGAGACGATAAAAAGGAATAATCTGAAATAAAGGAGTAGGTGGCAGCCAGAATTATGTCTGTTATTAATCTGTATCAGAAGGGAAGGAAAGAAAAGACAGTAGAAAAAAAAAGCATAAAGAGATTTGCTGGGCACACTAAAGCTACATATTTGTATTTGTTAACAGGTTCCTTTTTTCCTCGTCCTGTACACTCAAAATATCTTTATAAAATAGCCCAAAATAATTGACTTGCTGGAAGAGTCTTTGTGTTGTTTTCAAATTAAATTAAACCAAAATTCATCATGGGAAGAAAATATCACAGAAAAGGCAATGAAAAGGTAAATTAAAATTGAACTGTCAGATTTAAGGGCTGGTCCAATGGAAATGACCGATAAACTCATGAGTTATGATAAACAGTGTGGATATCTTTCATTTGATCTCACTAAATCTACACTCTATTCTGAATGTTCTTTCAGGGGAATGATATCAAATTCATTATAGATTTTTCTATCTGAAGAAGCCAGTGGGAACAACGAATGGAGGAAGTGTCATCATTAAGCTGCCATCTTTCCTAGTGCCTAGCAGGCTCAACTCACTCTGTAGCCTTTTGTGGCCTTAAAAACCTCCAACATACACTAATAGTTTTCCCTATAGAATACATTTGCATGTATAATCATGCCTGTTTCACCATTAAACAATATTTTAATGGAAAAGACTGTGTCGTTGGGTAGTTATATCTTGTAAGCACAGGAGTCAACTTTATTTTGATATTATAAAAGAGTGGTAAAATAACTAAGCATTCTAGGGCCTGGCACAGTGGCTTGTAGCTGTAATCCCAGCATTTTGAGAGGCTGAGGTGGTACGATTGCTTAACCCCAGGTGTTCAAGACCAGCCGGGGCAACATAGTGAGACCTCATCTCTACAAAAAATAAAAAAATTAGCTGGGTATGGTGGCATATGGGAGGCCGAGGTGGGAGGACAGCTTGTTCCCTGGAGGCTGAAGCTGCAGTGAGCCATTATAGCAACATTGCACTCCAGCATGGGCAACACAATGAGACCCTTTCTCAAAACAACAAGGATAATAATAAAGTATTTTGTTTGTTAACCTCATTCTCATGGTTCAGAGATTAACTTAATTGAACATGATACAGTTTTGAGAGAAAATTACTTTGAAGAATATTCTCATTTTGGTAACAAAATAAAATTAAAATGTGTTCTCAGAGTAACTGGAGATGGTGGTATAACGATTAGCGTATAAACAATAAAATCTGAATACTGCTAATTAGTCATGTTACTCTTAAATTGAGTAGCTTTCTCACAGCAGATCAATATCATTCTCTTTCCAACAGATGCCAGAATTTATTTTATCATTCGAAGAATGGAATTACTGAATTTTTCTCATCTTTCGCAACCTGAGATTCTATTAGCACTGACCAGTATAATGCCACCTTAATCATACATATATTTGATTTCCTTTTTTAAGCTCTATAACTGGTTGTCTCTTTTTTAGTTTGAGGTAGGTCTAATGAACTTAATTTAGAAAAGGTATTTTGATTTAAACTAACAACACTTTCTTGTTATTACTCTCCCACATTTTTAATCTAAAAGTTAGTACCAAATACTCATTTTTCGCTACTCAGTATTTTTTATTACTAGATACTTTCCTATTTCAGTATTTGAGAATACAGTATTTTTCTATTTCGGTCACAATTATACTTCCATATATTTTAAATTAGAATATTAAATTTTGCATTGTTTAATAGCCTCATATCAAAGGGTAGCTACAGATTTAACATCAAAATCCAGACTATTAAGAGAATTTATATGTTGGCAAAATACAAAGCAATGATCACAAATGGAAATTGATAGTAACTTTTTTCAAAGAGAAAATAAAAGAGGAAAGAAGAATAAAATGAGAGAAAAGTGGAGAGAGACTAAAATAAAAGACTCCCTTGACTGCAGGTCCCCAAACCTAAGTAAAATTATTCTGCACAATGGCTTTCAGGAAGATTAGCCCTTCTGCACTCTGGGATGAATTCCTCCCTGAGAGGAAAATGCCCAAGCAAGAACTCTCATATGGTTTCTTGTGCAACTAATAGGGGCTTTATAAAAGCAGAAAGTTTAAACAAGGACAAGTCGGTATTAGGCGAGCCATACACATGAAGTAAAAGTTTCAGTCTGTTCCCCTCACTGTTACTTTCTCTCTGATATAGGTTTCAGAATTAAAAATTACATGGATGTTCCTTCCAGAGGAATTGGGTTGCTGCAAGTTTGTCTACTTGAAGTTCACGAAATGTTTTATAACTTAACAATAATGTTGTCAACACATAGGGGAATTTTACTTAATTTTAAAATTATGTGTAATATACAAAAGAAGTAAGACAATTAAGATGAACTAATTGAGTAAGAACGAAATTAAGGTATATCAACTGAATGGAAATTTATTCATCCACCAGCATCACAGATTTTTCTTTCTTTCTTTTTGTCATTCTTTCTACCTTCTTTTCTTCTCCAAAAATTATACAACACCTACTGTGTGCAAGAAACTGTTCTTGGCTCTGTTAATGCAGCATCAAACAAAGAATGTCCATTTCCCATGTAAAGGAATGGGGTGATTGGCAGGAAAAGAGCAACTTTCTTATAGAGGTCATTTTAGGCTACACACACACACACACACACACAGAATTATATACAGTAAAAAACATGTTGGCATGAAAAACACAGTTTCATAAAAAGATTGAATTTGAAAAAGTGCCTTTTGGAAAATATTGACCAAACCATAGTCCTCACCTAACACAGTGCCTGCCAACCAAATGAGGGTAAAATTGAGTTTTAACTCTGACCCTACATTGGAATGGCCATTTCAACTGTCCCTGGAAAGTTTTTAAAACACACCTGAATTTTTGATTCAGCCTCCTTGGCACGATTCTTAATGGCTTGTTATGCCTTTTGCTTGTAAAATGCTTAAGACCACTCTACCTTACTTTCATATGTAAAGTAACACACACACACACACACACACACACACACACACACACAAATGGCTATGGTAGTTAAAATTTTCACTAAGAACTTGCTCAAAATTATATATTTTTTATTTTTTATTTTTTATTATTTTTTACTTTTTTATTGCATTTTAGGTTTTGGGGTACATGTGAAGAACATGCAAGATTGTTGCATAGGTATACACGTGGCAGTGTGATTCGCTAGCTTCCTCCCCCTCACCTCTATCTGGCAGTTCTCCCCATGCCATCCCCCCCCAACTCCCCACCCCCCACTGTCCCTCCCCTATTTCCCTCCAACAGACCCCAGTGTGTAGTGCTCCCCTCCCTGTGTCCATGTGTTCTCATTGTTCAACACCCGCCTATGAGTGAGAACATGTGTGTTTGATTTTCTGCTCCTGTGTCAGTTTGCTGAGAATGATGGCTTCCAGGTTCATCCATGTCCCTACAAAGGACATGAACTCATCGTTTTGATGGCTGTGTAATATTCCATGGTGTATATGTGCCACATTTTCCCTGTCCAGTCTATCATTGATGGGCATTTGGGTTGGTTCCAGGTTTTGCTATTGTAAACTGTGCTGCAATGAACATTCGTGTGCATGTGTCCTTATAGTAGAACGATTTATAATCCTTTGGATATATACCCAGTAATGGGATTGCTGGGTCAAATGGAATTTCTATTTCTATGTCCTTGAGGAATCGCCACACTGTCTTCCACAATGGTTGAACTAATTTACAATCCTACCAACAGCGTAAAACTGTTCCTATTTCTCCACATCCTCTCCAGCATCTGTTGTCTCCAGATTTTTTAATGATCTCCATTCTAACTGGCGTGAGATGGTATCTCAATGTAGTTTTGATTTGCATTTCTCTAATGACCAGTGATGATGAGCATGTTTTCATGTTTGTTGGCCTCATGTATATCTTCTTTTGTAAAGTGTCTGTTCATATCCTTTGCCCACTTTTGAATGGGCTTGTTTGTTTTTTTCTTGTAAAATGACCAAACACCAAAAGCATTGGCAACAAAAGCCAAAATAGACAAATGGGACCTAATCAAACTCCACAGCTTCTGCACAGCAAAAGAAACAGTCATTAGAGTGAATCGGCAACCAACAGAATGGGAAAAATTTTTTGCAGTTTACCCATCTGACAAAGGGCTGATATTCAGAATTTACAAAGAATTAAAACAGATTTACAAGAATCAAAATTAAATTGTTATTAAAGACATAAAAGCAATATTAACTTCACATATAAAAGGTCTTTCCACTATACTCATGTGCAGTCAGGATTTTTGTTTTGTTTTTATATTGGCTATTTTCACTATTTTAATCATCAGTGACATTTGTGATCATATATTTGAAAAATCATATTCAGTGTTTTCTCTTTCTTGAGCAACTGTTTGATCATCAGATTTAAAAATTCATAAATGACAGCTCACAGCTTTATCCTTTAAAATATTTAATAATTTGTTGACTCTATACTGTAATAAGTTGTCTCACTAACACAATCTAATATTCTTTAGATGATTCAGAAAAGCTACAGGACCTTGGTTAAATTTTCTGATCATATCAATTTTTAGGACTGTAAAGTATAAAAGACGAAAAAAGGCATAATAAATTGGACTGAAATAGAACTGGTCCCACAATAACTCTCTGTGCCTTAGTTTCTTCATCATGTAATGGGCATACGAATAGTGTTTAATTCAGTTATTATGAATATTTAATTATTTAATATGTGTAAAGTAGAATATTTTCCAGAACAGGGTAAACATTCATTAAATGTTAATGACTGTTATTATTAGTTCTAAAAAATCAATCATAGTTTTTTATTCTACTATCTATTAAATTGATAAGCAAAAAACATTAATGCTCATTATATTTTCAAGTGTGCTTTAAAATTTTAGATGAGTAATGATAATAGAAGATTTGTTTACTTATTCAAAACATTAGGTTCTTTTTCTTTAAGTAGCTTTATTTTTGAATTATGTATGTCAGGGCTCAGAAAACAATACACCAAAATATGGGATCTTGGCATACTGAGTATTTTCAACTGAAGCAGAAAGGTCTCTGAACTTTTCCCACTCTTTCTCTCCTGAACTAAGACTCAGAAACTGAAATTCTCCTCAATCCTTTCTCCTTGAAGCAAACCATAAATACTAGAAAGGTTACTCACTCTCTGACAGTATCCTTCTCACTGCCCTGGAGACCCTTTTGGACTGGTGTCCTGCCCGACACCCAGAGGGAAGGAATGTCACATAGAAACACAGGAAAAGATCCGAATGAACAGCTCTTGCTACATTACCCCCAGATAATGACCTTAGATCATACCCTTTTGTCCTCCAATCATACTTCTGCATGATTGTCCATTAAAATACACTATTTTCCCTAGGTCTCTGGTTCTTCATTTCTGAAGTTTTCAATGTCACATAAAACTTACATATGCTTTGTTTTTCTCTTATTAATCTGTTTTTTGTGATAAGGGAATCGTCCATGAACTTTGTGGTAGATAAGGAAAAGTAATAACTTTTCTAAAGTTAATACTGAAGGTTTTACCTATGTAGAAAGATTTATGTTTTAGAAATTCATTTGAAAAAATCAGAAATGTTAAGACAGTTATATATGGCTGAAAGTTTGTTTGATATGTTAAACCTCAAGACTTCTGTGAGTTCACTCTTTGGAACCTGAGGGTGTAACATTTCATCGTGTTTAGAATTATATTTAATTAATTAATTCAATTTAATCTCAATTACTGTTTTGGTTATTAATATTACAAAAGAAATAAAAGCTGCTCACTATATAGTTCTTAACTAATGTAAGATTTATTTAATATTCCCAGTCTTCAACTATTTTTATAAAACTCAAACAAACATCCATTTTTTTAACATTCAGGATATAACTTTATATCTAATGTCTTAATATAGTTGGAAGTCTAAAATTAGTAAGAACAACTTTAATTAATCTATATTTTTACAAGTAGATTATGTGGGCATCATTATTATTAATATCATCATCATCTTCATTTCATCATCATCATCATCATCATCATATACTTTGGTGCCAAGAATATAACATAACATCTCATGGTGGTATATTTTAACCTACAGGAGATAATATATTTAACTTGATGGGATAACCTAGCTTGACGACAAACTTTCCAGAGAGATTTGACTAAAAGCCACCAACTGACTGAAGTAAAAAATTTGCAGGTATTTGCCAAACAGATGATCTAAAATTAATGTGATAAAATGTTAGTGCATGCTGAAGAATTCCTGTTGCTATTTTTAATTACGAATGCTACATTTTGGTTTTAATTATGCCACCGTGAACATCTTTTATCCCTATTTCATGTAACCTGATATTCTCTCTCTTTCTTCCTCTCCTCCTTTGTTCCTCTCTTGCTTTCTTTTTCTATTTCCCCCACCTCTAAGGTATTTTTGTTGCATCTTTAAAATCACATGTAGATTACTCTGATGCCTCTGCCTATGTTTCTTTTATTACACATTTTTCTAGAGTTGCTGTCATCTGGAACATGAAATCTACTGACACATTTCTTTTTTTACCTTATCATCTCCATGTTTATTAGGAAGGCCTATTTATTATTAAGTTTTTTAGCAATAATCTTTTCACCATTATACTACCTTACCAGCTGGGAGAGAAACTTTAGCAAAACAATAATTAAGATATTGATTTAGTGAAATAATAAGATATTAATAAATAAGATATTGATAAGACAAGCTATTTTGTTGCTTTCCTGGTTTACACAGAGTACACAGAATCAGAGGCTAAATATCTTTAGTACTCAATGTCTAAAACATTACTTAAATCATTTGACTAACACTTATATCTACATTGTGTCCACCCTAATTTTTAAACTGGATAGTTGAGCTGGTCTAAAAACAAAATATAAAAAACAAAACAAAACAAAACAAAACACACCTAACATTGTTATTGTCTTACTTTTAAAAAGATTAAAACTTTTGGTAATATTCAAAGATAAGAGGCGTACTAATTCCTTATTATTACCCTCATTCTAGAGTTAGATATTTCCAGTACAAATATAAAAAGAAATTTCACATCTAAAAACATATTGGGGAATTTAAAATTCTTTTGTGACAATTTGTTCTTGTGACAAGTATCTTTTTATTTTCTATTTTGCTAACATTTCATACTTTTGATGTAAACATGAGGATTATGGACAATATTGCTTGCTTGATAATTTAATATTTAATATGATCGTACTGTTGAATAAAATAGTACAAAGGACAATTCATGCTATTTCCCATTTTTGACTTCTTCCATATCTACGTTGGTTTGGTTAAATAGGCCCGGTTTCTAATGCTCCTTTTGGTACCTCTACCAGGCATAACAGGTTGTCCAATTATGGTTGCTTCCTCTTTCCTTCCTAATGGAATACAGATGATAACTTTGTTAGTGTGTCCACAGTACCCATGTGATTCACATAAAACCAGATTAGTAAACAAATCTAGTAATCCCATTCACTTCTGACAATGATTGTTGTAAAATTGGGCATGTAGGGTAGTACGTTTCATGGTTTCTTCTTGAAAATATTTTCTGACCCTTAAAGAAAGAATCAGAGAAGGCCAGGCGCAGTGGCTCACTCCTGTAATCCCAGCACTTTGGGAGGCCGAGGTGAGTGGATGACGAGGTCAAGAGATGGAGACCATCCTGGCCAACACTGTGAAACCCCTTCTCTACTAAAAATACAAAAATTAGCCGGATGTGGTGGTATGCTCCGGTGGTCCCAGCTACTCGGGAGGCTGAGGTGGAAAAATCGCTTGAACCCAGAAGGCAGAGGTTGCAGTGAGCCGAGATTGTGCCACTGCACTCCAGCCTGGCGACAAAAAAAAAAAAAAAAGAAAGAAAAAGGAAAAAGAAAATCTCGTTGGTCTGTAAGTGTAGTATAAAAATTTGTGAACATTTATACACATAGAATCTGCGACAAAAAAAAAAAAAAGAATCAGAGAACACACTGTTTTTCTCTTTTCTTCTGGATGTTTTATTATCTGGACACGCCAACAGGAGTTGCTGTACCATATTGTGAATTGGAGCAAGCTAGATGAAACACTTAAATAGACAAGGTAAGGATGGTGGGGCTGAAAGATTATATCAAAAAACCTGGATGCTTCATGGGAATTTTGAGTTTTGAAATTAACTCCGTATGTGCTCTACTCAGGATATTACTATAGATTATAACTAGTATCTTTATTTCAAATTAAGTATGAGGCCAGGTCCAGTGGCTCATGCCTGAAATCCCAGCACTTTGCAAGGCCAGGGTGGGTGGATCACCTGAGGTCAAGAGTTCAAGACCAGCCTGGCCAACATGGTGGAAACCCATCTCTACTAAATACAAAAAACTAGCTGGGCGTGGTGGCGTATGCCTGTAATCCCACCTACTTGGGAGGCTGGGACAGGAGAATTGCCTGAGGCTGGGAGGTGGAAGTCGCAATGAGCCGAGACCGCACCATTATACTTCAGCCTGGGCAACAAGAGCAAAACTCCATCTCATAAATAAATAAATAAATGAGTTATGACCATTGGCATTTTATCAGTAAATGCATTTGAAAGCATTCCATGTCCTTTCTCTTTAGGCACTGTGGCGTTAGATCCAATCACAACAGAGAGCCTGATGGTTTCTAAGCCGTAATTTTTCTTCCACTCCTCTCCATTCATTTGTACACATTATATCTATTGTTATCCTCCTTTCAGCCTTCACTGTTGAAATTGCTTTGATAACTTATTAATGCCAAAGGATAAGTAAAAACTATACACCCCTCAAGAGGCATTTTCATTCTAAAGGATTTCAAATCAGACCTTAAACTTGAGGAATGAAATATCTAATCAAATAAATTTCAGAAATTGCATCAGACTTGTGGGAAGCACTTCTCACTGTCCTTTCATATTCTCCCTATGGTATCTTTATGCTTAGTCCACTACTTGACCATAAACCTTCATTCTTTCAGGAGTATTCAAAGTACTTTTTTTTTTTTT
>NW_016107395.1:4901355-4906908 GCF_001604975.1 Cebus imitator
GCCTCCTGGGTTCAAGCAATTCTCCTGCCTCAGCCTCCCAAGTAGCTGGGACTACAGGCGCAAGCCACCATGCCCAGCTAATTTTTTGTATTTTTCGTAGAGACGGGGTTTCACCATGTTGACCAGGATGGTCTCCATCTCTTAACCTCGTGATCCACCCGCCTTGGCCTCCCAAAGTGCTGGGATTACAGGCATGAGCCACCGTGCCCGGCCCTCAAGGCACTTTAAAGAGAATTAGCTTGGATATAGCACATTCTGTACAGGGGTAATAATATGAAGGATTCACACACTTGGAAAATGTCTATAAATGATTTTAAAAAAATAAGAAGTGTGGCTGTGTTTTTGTATATGCGGAAATACAACTGTTGCATTTTAGCTTTATGTGTAGCCAAGATTGAGGGTGATATAATCAAATTACTTTTCTTTTTTAAATTGGGGAAATATGTTTATTCTCTCTTAATGGTAAAACAGTCTTACCATACATAAAAGATGGGTGATACAGAATTTCAGGAACTAATGATTGACTCTGTATTCATTAATTTGTTCAACAAAATTGTGATAATGTACTGGCACCAATTTAGCTATTAAGGATACAGCACTGAACACAAGTCCTTGCCTTAATGGAGGGATTTTGTCGTGGTGTGGATAGGGAAAAAGAGATAAAAATTAAGTTCAATATATTAAGTGTTATTGTGATTTATGACATGGAGAAAAGATGCAGAAAATGTAGAATAGGAAGTATGTGGGTAGGGAGAAGCTTTCATTTTTTTTTAAAAGGAAGTCAGGAAGGGATCTATTGAAACATAACATGTGAGCAAACACTCCATTAACATTTGTTTTGCCTTGCTATGCAAAATATTTTTGGCATGCAGAAATTCATGCCTGGAAGGTTGATAATAGAAACGTAATTGTTCTAAGAAATTTCTATGTACATAATAAAATATTCTCTATGCGTATACAAGTATCTATTCAAATTTATTCAAAGGACCTCAGCTCAAACACATTTAAAATTAAATTCATCATTTTATTCAAAATCTATTACTTTTTTCTGTTCTTCTTCCCCAAACAACTTAGTAAGAAACATAGGCACCACTGCAGTTCAAAAATCTAAACATCATTAAGAAAGCCCTCTTCTAATTCAACCCCCAGGCTGACTAAGGTATTGTCTCATTAGGGAAGCTGTATTTTTTACTACCAAAATCCCATCGCTACTAGTGTCTAGTGCAAATACAGCCGTGAATTCACTTCATTTATTTATTTTCCTGAGGAGGGTTTTCCACTAAAAACCAAAAACAAAAACAAAAAAAAAAAAAAAAAAAAAACAACTATGAAGCTTGAAAATGTTGAGATGATTGATTTAAGGTTTCTGTTATTACTGACTGCCGACATTTGACCTTGGGAAATTACATTCACAGTAGTGTTTTTAAAAAAGATTAAGAGAAGCTTCTCAAAAAATCATTTACATTATAAGATATATTTTCAGAATTGTGTTTCTTAAAAACCAATATATAAGTTTTCTGAACAAAAAATGATTTAGTTTATGAGAAAAATATACAGAATTTGCTCTTATAAATCATAATTTGTAAAAATTAAAAAATTTAAGATACAGTCCCAATAGCATATACAAAATAAAACTTGCTTACAAGTGATCACTAAATGTAATGTGTTCATTGAATATGATAAAATGCATGCATATTAACAATAAAATTTTATTTTTCCCATCCTATCCAATATACCATGAGTTTATACAACTATTCCATTTGCAACAGTTTTCAGGAATACCTTGTTTTATTGGACTTCATGATATTGTGCTTCTCAGATAAAGTGATTTTTATAAATTGAAGGTTTTTGCAACTTTGCATCAACCAAGGCTATTGGTGCCATTTTTACAAAAGCATGTTCTCACATGACACTTTCATGCATCACATTTTGGTAATACTCATAATATTTCAAACTTTTTCATTATCATTATGTCTATTATGTTGATCTGTGATCAGCGATCTTTGATGTTTCTAATATAACTGCTTTCAGGTGCAATGAACCATGCCCATGTAACACGAGGATCTTCATCAATAAGTGTACGTTTTGATTGCTCCTTCAATCAGCTCAGCTGTTTCTCCATCTCTCTCCCTTTGTTAAGAACTCCTTATTCTCTGAGACACAACAATATCGTAATTAGGCCTATTAATGACTCCACAACGGCCTCTAAGTGTTCAAGTGAAAGAGTCGCACATCTCTTACGTTAAATCAAGTTAGAAATGATTGAGTTTAGTGACAAAGGCATGTTGAAAGCCAAAAGAGACCAAAAGTTAGGTTTCTTATGACAAACAGCCAAGTTGTGAATATAAGAAAAAGTTCTTGAAGGAAATTAAAAAGGCTACTTCAGTGGACACAGGAGTGATAAGAAAGAGAAACAGCCTTATTGCTGATATGGAGAAAGTTTGAGTGGTCTGGATAGAAGATCAAACCACCCACAACATTCCCTAAGCCAAATCCCATCCGTAATTCATGGTTTTTGAACATATGCTTAGAACTCACTGTAGTGATGAGACTTACAAACCTGGCATACTATGATTGATCACAGTAGAGTTAAGCAGACTTAAACAACTGAAAGGAAGGATATTTGTCTCACAGGGATGGTAAGAAGAGGTTTGCTTGTTGCCATGGCTCTTGTTTACACTAGTTCTCTTTTTAGATGACCCACCACAGTGTCCTGAGAAACTAAAATGGGACAATTGGGGTTTTATGGAAGGCGAAGCAACTTAGTAAGACAGAGGTCTATCCTAAGGGTCTCAAATGAGTGGCTTGGGATGTCAACACAAGGATAGGAGCATATTCCAGGCAGTGATTAGGTGTTCCCTTCTTGGAAATAAATATAAATTGACATTAGATTCAGTCTTGACAGTAAAATATCTGAAGCCTTCTGACTTAACATGCAGCACATATTGTTTATTTCCTGTTGCTATGGAGAAAAAAAAAATGCACCTAGTCAGCTCCTCTCCAGTGTGTTCACAACTATATGCCAGTGTTTCCAGGAAGCATTAGATAAGAGTAGGAGGTGGTGAGGCAAACATCCTACAGTGTCACACTGTCTCTAAGGCAATTTTGAAGACTGCATAACTCCTGAATCATCATAGCTCAACAGTACAGAGCATTCACTTTGTCTGAGGGCTATATTCTAAGTGCTTTACATTTACTAACCAACTTAGCTCTCTTAACACTCTATAAAATAAATACTATTAATATCCCCATTTTACAGATTAAAAAAATGAAAGCATAGAGAAATTAACAAACTTGGCCAAAGCTATGCAGTTAAAATGTAATATGACTAGAATTCAAATCAGGCACTTTTGCTCTAGAAAGAACAAATGGAAGTAAAATATTTTCATTATTCTCAAATTGGAGGAAAGATACACAAAAATAATATAATAAATTAAAAGCAATACCTGTTATATTTCTACTATACTTGCTTTTACTCACCTGGATGGGATTAATCAGTATCTACAATTAATTTTGTACAAATGTCATTATTATTATGACATTTTCAAATTTCCTAAAACAATCTATTATATCAAAAGTAATTTTTAATGAAATTTATTATTTGTATTAACATATAAGTGTCTGTTTATAAAATCAAGTATAGTAATTAAATATACACAGAACTATTGAATAGAATAAATGTTAAGACATGAAGCTATAGATTTTTAAACTTCAAAAAATCCTAATAATTTAGTCCAATTCTCAAAGTTTACAATTGCAAATGGAAGAGTAATCTTATTGATAGTCAGATAAACTCTTAATAGCTGACTTGGGTTAGTACTTTTTCCTTTATACCAAGCCATAGGTACAAAGTCATATTTTTCCTACAGTCATCGTCAAGTTCTAGATTGTAAACTGCCTCATAAATTACACCTCGCCAACACAACTCACGGTCAATCTCCATGCCCTGGGATTGGGAAACACAGGAGAAACACAATCTCCTTTTTCCTTTGGTCATGTTTCTGTCTCCTGCAGGTATCTACCATGGTCCTGCAAAGATCCTAATACTTAAATAAAATAACAAAGGGTGAAATTATCAAGAGGAGAATATAGTAGTAGTGAGAACTTAAAAAAATTATAAAGAGCCAAACAAAAAAAGTGAATAAGTACTGACTTATAAATGGGTTTTTCATTGTTAACATTTCAATCTGAGGTTTAGATACCAGATACAGAAATATTTGTATATTTTTATAGTTTGGAGGAAGAAAAGGTATAGCACATCAAGCTGAATGATAAATTAAAAGTAATAAGTCATCTCTGAAATACACATCTATATAAAAAGGGAGGAAAAGAAAAGATGACGGTCTTTGTTTTTTTGTTTCTGTTTTTTAAGCAGAGCAACAGTGGAATAGATTATGTAAGAATTTCTCTTCCTGGTAAAAGATTGATTTATATGAGATGATAAACCTCTATATGTTAACATGTTAACTCTTTTTGGATGGTCCAAGTGTCTAAAATATGCTTGCCATTTAGATGTAGTATGCGTCTACCACATTCCTCTGGAATGACATAGACTGGGGTAGCCTATTTAAAGCCACAGTCCGGCTGACACCTTCAAGGATTCAATCCATTCAGAAGGCTGAATTTGCCCTGAAAGATTCCTATATCCTACTCCCTGGACCTATGAAAATATTAGATTACATGGCAAAAGGAAATTAAGGTTGTTGAGGTAATTACAGCCAAAAATCAACAGGCCTTAAAATAGATTACCTTGGAATATCCAGATGGGCCCAGTGTAATCACAAAGAACCTTAAATGTGAACAAGGAAGGCAGAAGAGGAGAATTCAGAAGAGCTGTGACTAGAATTAGATCAGAGTGATCAGTAAGGAGAATTTAAATTGCTCCTGGGGGCCACAAGCCAAGGAATGTGGTGGCCTCTAGTACCTGGAAAAGGCAATGAAACAAATCCCCCACTACAGACTCCAGAAAAAAATGCAGCCTGCCTACATCTTGACTTAACACAGTGAGAACCACATCAGACTTCTGACTTGCAGAGCTGTAAGATTTGTTGTTGTTTTAAGCCACTAAATTTGTGGCAACCTGCTTCAGCAGCAATATAAAACTAATGTACTAGCCTAGCATCATCATTTAGTCTCTAAGCTCCATCATTTAATCTCTTAGCACCAGAGACTAAATTAATAAATATTTGTGATGTGGTTTTGCTGAATGTAACAGAATATCTTAATAAACCTTCTGAAATATTCCTATGTTTTAAAAATCAATTCCAGAGCTAAAAAATATGTACCTCAATTCTATGGGCCATCACTAACCAAGGTTTTCTATAGTCACTCAATTATATCTTCATGACTACATAACCAAGTCACTTTCAAACCTATCAGATCAATGCTTCTATTTACAAGAAATATTAATACCATCTTTATTAATTAAAATTAAAGACAGATGGCCGGGCGCGGTGGCTCAAGCCTGTAATCCCAGCACTTTGGGAGGCCGAGGCGGGTGGATCACGAGGTCAAGAGATCGAGACCATCCTGGTCAACATGGTGAAACCCCGT
>NW_016107395.1:4907023-4972531 GCF_001604975.1 Cebus imitator
AAAAAAAAAAAAAAAAAAAAAAAAAAAAAAAAAAAAAAAAAAAAAAAAAAAAAAAAAAAAAAAAAAAAAAAAAAAAAATTAAAGACAGAATACATGTCATGAATTGAATACTTGTGCCTACTAAATTTCATACATTGAAATTTAATCCCCAGTGAAATAGAATTTGTAGGTGGCGCCTTTAGGAGGTAATTAGTTCATGAGGTTTGAGTTTTCACAAGTAAGATTAATGCCCTTATAAATAAAGTCACATAGAACTCTCTTTCTCTTTTTTTCATTTGAGGATGCAGATAAAAGATGGCAGTCTACAAGCCAGAAAAGGGCCCTCATCAGAACCTGACCATAAGTGCACCGTAATCTCAAACATCAAATCTCCAGCACTGAGAAAAATAAATTTATGTTGTTTATATGCCACTGAGGTACCAGCATTACCTTCCCTTATACCAAGTTGTTACAGTATCTTGAACTAAGAAAATATAACCTACCTATATACCTAAATTGAAAAAATATAATCTCCTATAGATAAGTATCAGGGAAGTAGGGATAACAGAATAATTTGCATTTATATTCAGGCAAGACTACATTACAAGACACAATGAATTAATAGCATGTTTGTCCCCATAGGCAGAATCACCATGAATACAACCTCAGACTAAAACAGTTATGTTGCATTGGCCACTAATACTAAGAATGGAGTGGATATTGTGCAATTTTGAGCACTTGTTTAAATTCCAAACAAAATGTTATAGAATCTCTTTATTTGTACAGCACTTCCTTTACTTCAAAATGCTGTGTATGTCAACACCTAGGTAATCTTTACTTGTGCAACACTGCCTAAATTGCAGGAGAGCTAGAATTCCTGGCCCCATCCTCTAAATGCCAACACCCCACTCACGTCCTGCCCCACCAGGCATTATGATAATTTTTAAAGATCCAGGAATCCCTTAACAAACTCTGTATCTTTTAATTACTACTTGTTCATGCTTATAGATTCAAGTTAGGGTTCATCCCTTCCAGGAGGATTTTACTCGCTACTCACCAGGCTAGATGAGGACTTCATATCTTTCTGCAACCAGAAACCTCTGCTTTTCTCTATTACTGCTAACAGTAACAAATAAGAATGTCATACAAGCAATGAATAACATTACCCTGAAAGTTTACCACTTGCTGAGCATGCTAAGCTCTCCTGTGAATTGTCTCATTTATCTCACACCTGATAAAAACACTTTGGTTATAACAGTTAGACAAGGCAGTAGCTTGAAGGACAGTTTATGTGCAGAAAGAAGGGATTATGATTTTTTTATTTTACTTTAAATTCTGGGGTACATGTGCAGATCTTGCAGGATTGTTACATAGTTATACACATGCCACGGTGCTTTGCTGCCTCCATCCCCCTGTCACCCACATTAGGTATTGTTTGATTTTATTTTAAGGTAGAGGATGTCAAGCTTGTGTGCATGTAAACACAAGGCAGCAATGGTTCTGAGAGAGAGCTTTATGTTACAGAAATGCAGAATAAAGTCCTAGAAAGGATAAAAGAGAAAGCCTAACCTTAAACTGAAAGAAGATTCCCTCTCACTCTAGGATAAGAGTAGCTCTTTGAGATAGACTGTAAGAATCTGCCTCGGAAGCTTTTTTCAGCATAATACACTGCAATTGAACGTGAAAGAGCAATGAGCATCAGTAAAAGAGAATATGATTAATAAATCAGTAGTAGGGTTTCCAGCAGTAAGGAAGAAACAATGTGATATAGAGGCTGGAAAACTGACTGGGTAAGAAGGACTCCAGGTTTGAAGTCTTAGATACAGAAAAAGATGAGGTTTAGTGAGTCAAGTTTAGAGTGGTATGAGATGGCTGAAGCCATTAGTGCCGGTGCAGCTTTTTGGGGTGATAAGTACAGGTCACGGCCCATGTGTGGAAAATTGACTTTGTTATGAAAGAGGTACAGACAATTAGGGCTTTTGCATGTTAGTTGACTATGCACAAAATTATGATCAATGATCACAAATAGAATGAATAGGAGATGGTAGAACATGAATTTTAAACTCCAAAAGAGTAAAGTTTGGTTTGTCCTATATGTGCTTTCTAGTGAGTTCTATAATTCCATGTGAATGGGAATACATATTTTTAAGGGCCTATAGTAATATTTCAATAGATGCTGGCTTTCCATTTAATAATTTCTATTTATCTGATGGTCATGGGAATCAATAGCTAATTAGAGGAGAACATGGCTTAATAGTTAAGTTCCTTTAATAATTTGACATTTGGATAAATTGTCTAAAGGTGACAGCTCCCTGATTTATAACTTTTAAGGCTCATGGGAACACTGGGTACATATTTTGACACACTACAGCTTTCTTATCCTTGACACTACCTACTCTACTCAGAAAATAGTATCAATCAATCATCAAAGCAAGATATCAATTTGATGACTATAATAATTACTTATACATATTTTTTCCTTTCAATTTTCAGATATAGATGCAAAAAATCACTGTACTTGTGTACTTTTTAAGACTCTACAATTTTAAACCTTAGGGTAATTTCTGTAATTTCAGTTACATTCCAATTGAAGTGTTTATTTCTAACCACTTTGATCATATCTCTGTTTAAAAGTTCATTCCATAAAATACATTAGCTAAATTTCTTTTCATATTATGTAGAATAGTATATTAGGAACACAGTCAGAAAATTTTTCATGGACTTTTTAAAGAGTGATTTTAGGTTCACAGCAATATTGAGCAGAAAATACAGAGATTTCCCATCTACCCACTGCCCTCACATACGCAGAGCTTCCTCCATGATCAACATCCTATATTGCAGTGGAACATTTGTGAGGTTATTAATTGTTTATTTCATAGATTATGGCTTTGGTGTAGTTACAACTGATGAATCCACATTGATGCTTCATTATTACCCAAAGTCCATAGTTTACATTAAGGGTCACTCTTGTACCTTGTATGGGTTTGGACAAATATATAATGACATATGTCCACCCCTCTAGTATAGAACAGACAAGTTTCCTGCCCTAATCATCTATGCTCTGCCTATTCATCCCTTCCTCCCTCCCACAAACCTGTAAAAACCACTGATCTTTTCACTATCTCCATAGTTTCACCTTTCCAGAATGTCATATAGTTGGAATCATAAGGTATTTAGCCTTTTCAGATTGGCTTCTTTCACTAAGTAATATGCATTTACTCCTGTTCCATATGTATTCATGGGTTGATAGCTAGCTAAATTTTATTGGTTTATTTGTTTGTTTTTTACAGATAAGGTCTTGCTCTGTCACTCAGGCTGGAGTGCAGTGGCACAATCATAGCTCACTGCAGCCTCAAACTCCTGGGCTCAAGCAATCCTCCCCCCTCAGCCTCTCAAACAACTGGGACTACTGGGATGTGCCATCATGACAGGCTATTTTTTTTCCTTAATTAATAGAGATGTGGGCTAGCTTCAAGTGATCCTCTCACTTTGGCCTCCCAAAGCACTGAGATTGCAGGCATGATTCACTATGCCTGGTCTAGTTTCTTTTTAGTGTTGAATAATATTCCATTGTCTGGATGGATCCGTTTATTTATCCATTCACCTGCTGATGGACATTCTAGTTCATTCCAAGTTTTGGCAGTTATGAATATAGCTGTTATAAATATTTGTGTGCAGATTTTTGCACTGATATAAGTTTTTAATTATTTTGGGTAAATATTAAGAGATAAGATTGCTGGATCCTATGATAAGAATATATTTAGTTTTTTAAGGAACTGCTAGTTGTCTTCCCAAGTAGCTGTGCTGTTTTGCATTCCTACTAGAAATGAATGAGAGTACCTGTTGCTCCATATTCTCATCAGCATCTGATGTTGTCAGTGTTCTAGATTTTTGGTCATTCTCATAGATATATAAGTGGTATCTCACTGCTGTTTTAGTTTGCATTTCCCTGAGGACTTATGATATGAAGCATCTTTTTCATATACTTATTTGGCCTCTGCACATCTTTTTAATGAAGTGTCTGTTAAGGTCTTTGGCCCATTTTAAAAATCAGATTAAAGCAAACACTATTGTTGAGTATTTTGTACATTATTCTTTGTATATTTTGTTGGACCTCTATCAGATGTATCTTTTGATGTATTTCCTTCAGTCTTTGGCTGGTCTTATTCTCTTGACATTCACTTTCACAGATCAGAAGTTTTAAATTTTAATAAAGTTCAGGTTATAAAATATTGTTTATTTCACAGATTGTATCTTTGGTGTGGTATCTAAAAAGTATCACTGAATCCAAGATTATCTAGGTTTTCTCTTATGTTTTCTTCTAGGAGTTTAATAGTTTTGTATTTTACATTTAGCTCCATGATCCACTTTGAGTTAATTTTTATGAAGGGTATAAAATCTGTGTCTAGATACATTTTTTTTTTTTTTTGGCACATGGATGTCCATTTGTTCCAGCAGCATTTGTTGAAAAGATTTTTTTCTCCATTGTACTACCTTTACTCCTTTGTCAAAAATTACTTGACTGTATGTATATGGGTCTATTTATGGGCTCTGTATTCTACTACATTGATCTATTTGTCTCTTCTTTTGCCACTACCATACTGTATTAATTATTTTAGCTTTATAGTAAGTTTTGAAGTCAGGAGTGCTAGTTCTCTAATCAATTGTTTTAAATATTGGAAATCTTAAAGTGTGTAGAGTTCATATAAAAGTAAACCAAGAATAAAGGAACCTTTAAGTGTATGTGTAAATGATCACAGATATTTGGGAAATGAGACTAACCATGGAACACTAGCAGGAGCTCATTATTTAATTGGCTTTTGATGTTAGCATAATATTTTACTTTTCATGGGAGCCATAAGTATATTAGAGAAAAAAAAATAGATGATACAAATTAGCTGTTGATTTTCAATTAATATATATATATATAATCATATTTATATATTTCTAGGCCTTTTCTGAATCTTATTTCATTATATGATATGTTCTAACTAAAAAACATTAGGTTTGCTTAAGAATCTTTCCTTTCCATGAATGAACTTGTTTCTTGGACTGTTTTTGAGTTCCTTGAACTGCAATTAGTACTTATTAACTTATTTAAAGAAATGTTGTTAAACTGTTTTAATATCACTATATGAATCCAAACAATGAATTATTTGAATAGTTTACAGGAATATGTATTTACGTAAATACTCATAGAATAAGGCCTTATAAACCACCCTAGGTAATGTCTTTTTTAATATAAGTGCAAGAGCCAGACCACTGAATATTTAGAAACAAGGAAAAGTTATCTTATTGTTTGCCTAGATACCTTCACTTAGGAAATGTGAGAAAATTCTGGTTACTTTATTTTTAAAAATATCATGAATCACATTATCACATCATTTTCATTTTGAAAATTGTATGAAAATACAATAGACAGTAATGTGCCCAAATACTTTTATTTTAAAATATTATTTAATAAAATAACTACTTATTTATTTTTCCAAAAGGATAACTAATTTGGAAATTATAAATCCCTTCCTCTCCAAATCGTTTGGATCATCAAACAGAAATGCTCTTCCTATATTCTATACATACCTTTTCTTATGTTCAAAATAATGACTTTGTTAGTCCTTACAGACAGGAGCATGTGCACTCATGTGCACACACACACAGACACACACATACACGTACTAACAGAGAAATCCAGGGACAATGGTAGAGATATATTTTCTCTCTCTCTCTTTCTCTATCTCTCTCTGTCTTTCACACACACACACACACACACACACACACCCCACATGTAAGACACAGGACACAGTGTGCTACATTCATATTAAGAAACTACAAGTTTTCTCGTGGTAACCTCACTCACCCCTGATGGTAGCCCATATTTAGCAAGACAGTGAAGCTGGTAAATTTCTGTAACACCTCGGCAGAGTTCCAATGGGAATACCCACGTTTAACAGAGTCAAAGAACCTCATTTAACCTTGTTACTGCCGATGAACATGAAGAGGAACAAAACAACGTGTTCCGAGCTTTTAAAGGGCTACAGCAAGGTAGCTATTTTCATTATTATTATTTCTGAATTTTATTTATTTATTTATTTAAAGACAAAGTCTTGCTCTGTTTCACAGGCTGGAGTGCAGTGGCACAATCTCTACTTACTACAACCTCTGCCTCCTTGGTTCAAGCAATTCTCCTGCTTCAGCCTCCTGAGGAGCTAGGCTACAGGTACATGCCATCACATCTCACTAATTTTTTGTATTTTCAGTAGAGATGAAGTTTCACCGTGTTGATCAGGCTTGACCCGAACTCCTGACTTCAGGTGATCCAATCGCTTTGGCAGGTGTGAGCCACTATGCCCAGTCTATTCCTGAATTTTAAATTGAAAGTATTGCTGTTCTTCTCTGGCCTTAGGCCAGACACTTTGGGAGATACATTAACACTTGCAGACCTCTTAAGGGATCCTTAAGAGCATTTCAGTGGCAATTTACTAAATGGTTTCCCTTAGTGGAATAAAAGTGTCATGCCTCCCAAAGTGCCTTAGCCTCCCAGGGCTCAGAGCAGAAAAGTGTTCTTTCTGTTGTTTGATGATGATAGTACTAACATCTTCCATTGCTTTTCAACTGCCAATATTACATCAAGGTATCACGATGTAATGATTCTACTTTAATTTCAGATATATTAGTGCCTAATTTATCCTATCTCCAAGATGAAGAAAGAGGGATCGGTTTTGCTGAAACAATCACAGATAATACAAATGCTAGTGAAATTAGCCACTGAGGCTTTCCCAACTTATCTACTGAATGTAAAGAACCCTGAAAAGCAGTCCTTGCTCAAAATGTTGAAAATGTTATCACACTTTTCTGGATCCTAGCTTTCTCAAATGAAAAGGAAAATTATTAAACTTAATGACTGTTAAGGAAAATTCTAACAAAAGCATTCCCTGATTTTTGGGTTATTGAATATGACAGTCAGCAATGTCACTAGGGAAAGGAAATCTTCCAGATTATCACAAATAAAAAATTCATTAAAAAGATATGTCTCATTCTTAGATTTTCTATTTCTCAAAGCCAGAATTCTAGTACAATATCCAGATTTTTACCGTAGTTGTATATTAGAGATGTCTCCTTAAGTAACCCACATCTGACATTAACCAAATTCATCACTTTCCTCATCCCTAAATAACCTCCCCCTACTACCTTCTGTTATTTGGATTATGGTGACAGAAGTTCTATCAGTGTAGAGATAAAGAATGAAATTAATAGCCATGAGGAGGAAAGTTACTTGGAAATTCTGGCCTGTGGAATGTTTGAGTTAAAACACCAAAGACTAATCTGAAATTGAAGCTCAGGGCAGACATGGTGGTGAAATACATGGTGGGAACCTCTGTCATGGGAAGTCATAGATGTGGAATGATTTACCCAGGAAAAGAAAGAGAAATGGTAAAATAGGTAATAGGGGAAAGAGGCAGGATTTTTTTTTCCAAATAATAGAGAACAATAGACACTGAAATGCAGATAAATACAGTGTACAAACTTCTAAAAGCCTGAAGCCCTCTATTCTACAAGCTGTCCAGACCAGTCATGCACAAGGAGAAATTCAACCCTAAGGGCTTTGTTTCCAAGCTTGGTTACCTCACTCTGATTCTGGTCAAGTTGGTAGCTCTGAGAACAATAAAAATATATGTAAATTAAGAATTAGATGCTCAAATGCCCTGTGGAGCTTCAATTGTTTTGTCTCATTTTTTTAAAATGTGTTTTATTTCTTGGTTATTCCATATTTAAATTTCATTAAGTTATGGTATATTCTCAAGATATATTTAAGGTATATCTTAGTGAAATGAATAGAGGCTTTGAAATCCTATAGTCCAGCATCCTATGCTGGTGCTTCCCCTTAAGAAGTTATATGACATTACAGTTTTTATTTGACTCTATATGAAATGATTAAAAAAATAACCAAACAACCAAATGGCACTATGTGTCGCATTATCTTGTGGAAATCTATAGCTATTCCCTCACTTATGATGGCTCAACTTACGATTTTTTTTAACTTTACAATGGTTTTATCAGAGTATTAATTGTATTTTGGACTTAACAATATTTTTGACTTGCAATAGGTTTATCAGGACCTAACCTAACTGTAAGTTGAGAAGTATCTGTAATGGTATTTGCCTCATTGAGATTATTAAGGCAATTAAATAAGACAGTGCATGAACAGGGACTTGCACATAGTAGATGATAAAATAATAGTTATTCTAAATTGCCCTATCACAGTAAATACACATAATGACAATGACTCTCACAAAGATTGAAATCTATACATAATTGATTTAATCTGACTTTCCATTCAAGAGATTCAGCTGACCGATAGGAGTGTCAATGAATAACAGTTTGTATACATGGTCATGCACTTGGAGGAAGGCATGAAATATATCATCAGGGCCAGCAGCAAAACTCCAGCTGTTGCAGTTTTAGAACAGGGAATTAGAACATGGATTGTCTAGGTGAAGCTGTATTCTCCCTGTCAAATTGCCATTTAGTCATAGTTTTTTCAACAAGGACCCCTAGGTGGGGTTGAAGTTGTCCATGAATCATGAAACTATGTTCAAAGTTCTGTGTTATGCTATGCACATTTTTTCATGGCAAACAGTCCATAATTTACATCAAAATTACATTATGAAGGAAACGTTGCTGACTGAATAAGCTAAATTAGAATAGCTCTAGAAATCCTGCATCACCCAAAATGAAAAGAATATCTTAAGGGAAAAGGCAAGGAACTAGACAAAGAATAAGCGTTTAATATTTCCCTCAAAATAAACAGTACATTTTTATCATTTTTATCTGTTTGGTTGTTTACCTTAAAAGGTAAAGTTACCTCTTTTAGATAAATACTTCGGAGGCTGCCATTTAAAAAAACAAAAGATAATCACTGTATGTTTGGGCTTTAAAACAGTTTAAAGTTCCTTCAGTATCTGATATACGTCTTAGTTAAAAAATAATAGTCTGTGAGTTGCTTTTTACTACTGTTGTGAAAAAAAGTTGTGCGATGTTTTAGACTCATGATATTTGCTATGGATAAGTGACTGTGCTATCAATTAAGTTGCCTCTACAGGATGACTACACATTACTCACTGTAGTAGTATTTTCTGTTTTGTTTCTTTTTTTCATATTTTTTTATTTTATGCTATTTCACTGAAATAAATGTTGTAGGCCAAGATGGCCAGGGGCAGACCTATGTTACTTATAGTTAAATGATTACTTTGCTTGCTTTGCTTTTTATACACTGAGATTTGTGCCACGGATCAAATATTGAATTAAGAAAACTCCAGCTACGGTGCAGTAAAACAAAAGCAGAGATCAAGCGGGTAACAGGAGACCTATAGTAAAGATTCTGAGAGTGCTTTATAATCATGGAACGCTGACATGTGGTTGCAAGGCAGCAAATACTGCTTTGGTCCAATGATCTCTTCCCAACATAGGGTTTGCATGAGGGTCTCATAAAGAGGGCTTTGTGCAAGAACTCTGGGAAGGCATGCAACCACTGCTCACAAGACTCAGAGGATCTTTGCACATGGGAGCTTGGGAGGCTGGAAAGCCTTGCAGGGTAGAGATAACCAGAACGCCACAGGCTCTGTCTATGTTCTCAGAATATGGAGTAATTCTGATTGCTCTATGTCAGCAATGCCTGGAAGATAAAAGCTCCTTGGTGCACTGTGTGTGGTCAGAACTTATGGCGCCTTATCCGCTGTGTCTCTTTGCAGATGCACCTGGATAGACAATGGGTGGTAAAACTCAGTGTCCTTAGCATTTCATAGAAGACCCACATTTGCCATTGAATGCTGCAACACACACGCTCCCCCACACCCATCTTCCTTCTCACCTCTCCTCCCACAGCCCACAAGATTAATAAGATAATGAACCTAATAAAAGTATGTGGAGCCCAGAGCCCAGTGTCAATGTGGTTCACCCCATGTTAGAGTGTTCTGGCCTTCTGGACCCATACTTTTGAATTCTACTCTTGTCTTTGTCTTATTTCTCACTCCCTCGTCACTGCCAGGACTCGGGGCACCCATATAGAGTTAGGCTGGATCCCAACAAATGTGAAACTGAATTCACTGCAGTTCTTAACATGGAAATTTCTCCTTTCTCATCAAGAGCACACAGAGACAACATGCTTAGAAGGAAAAGTAAAGCATTACAATTTGCCCAGGCCTGTTCCATAACTTAGCACATATTGGTTTCAGGAGGCTAAAAACTATAAGCATTATCAAGCTAGCAAGGAAAATTACTGTAATGTGTTTAGATGTGTGGTCTTGTCATTTTTTCCTGACTTGCACTAAAAAAATTTATACTTTTAGGCATAATTTCCCAATTCTTCTCTCTCTCTCTCTCTTTCTCTCACTCACACACACACACTTTTTAACTCGCAACAACCTCATCAAAACAGCAACAAGGCAAAGAGACAGGTGAGTTCTGAGCAAAATATTTGATTAATTGACACAAGTGTTTTTCCCTACTTTCTCTTTTTCCAGAAATCATACATACTCTGGATCAAAATATGCTAATTACTCCTATTATCTTAAAATCCTAGTATGTTCCCAGTATTTAATAATGAAAACATTATTGTTGAGTCATTGAAATTCTCATATGTGATAAAATTTTTAGTTGCTACAAGAACTTCAGAACCTGTAAAAATGTTCTTTTGCATGTTAAATTATATAAGAATACTAGCCATTAGTAGATCTCTCCAAAAACTCTCAGGCCAGCTCACCCACAAGGAAAAGTGTTAACAATATCTCACTTCGAAGCTATTTGGAGGAGTCAAAAATGCACTTCACTGGCAATTCCTGATCTGAGAAACAGCCAATTCATAGAGATGTTGAACAAACCCCTTTCTGTCTTGAAGTTTGCATCCAATTTAAGAAAAAAGGCATACATACACAAGATGAATGTCAAATAAGCATTTCAGCCAGTGGGTGTTATTGGGAACTCCAGAAAAAAAGAGAGTTCTGTGGGTTAGAGAAGTTAGGAAATACTTCCTGAAAAAAGTAGTATTTAAACATGTTTTTGCAGGAAGGCGAAACTTTCAATAGCCAAAACTGTTGTCTGTGAAGAAAAACAATCAGAAGTGGAGTGGGAAGAATCCAAAAAGTGAAGCTCAAGCACTTTACCTCTCTCATATTGTTAGGTAATGAAGATTACCTAGCAATAAACAATAATTTATATCTGAAATATAAAGTGTATAGGAGATTGGGTACAAGGTTGGAAGAATATAATTTTTTTCCTGTTTTTGTTTTTCTAGTCTCTGGCCAACTATCAGAAAAAAGCTAAAAATGGAAAATGCTTCTGCAACATAAAGGACAGGTAAAGACTCACATTGTGTTGTCCACCTTGAGCAGCAGGTGGGCACATCTGGATTTTGCTGTGCGTCTCTATGTCATTTGACTTGCCTTAATGAGTAGGTATTTCTTTTATGGTTTGGAAGAAAAAAAATATCTAGTGAAGTGTTTTGCCACACAGTAATTTCAACATCCTTTTCTAATAATGAATAGATTCTACTGAGGCTCAGATGCTAGAAGCCAATCCCAAATCATCAGTAAGCAGCCCATCTGAAAGTTCCAGTTATACAATTAGGAAGGAAAGATTTTCTGTGAATTTTGCCATTGACCTTCGGGGGCCTGTGTTTCTCACCTGTAAAATCAGGAGCTAGGAGATGACAGCTGAAATAAATTTCCTCCTAGTCCTAATGTAGAAAATCAAATAATGATTCTTGTTACAAACATGCATAACCTTTTAATAAAACAAATTGGAGTAAGGGTCTAAGCTGTGTTCCTGTGAGGAAAGCACATGATCTTTTGTACACAGGCTTCTTAATAGATGCTTTGGCTGTTCAGAGTCCTTTTAAAAATACTGGCTGAGCTCCAGTTATTCATGATTAGTTATATTTAGGCATTCCAACTACTGCACCATTTTTGTTTAAAAGGGCTAAATAAAGCATTTATATGTTCTGACAATGCATGTATATTTTCCAAATATGAAGTGAGAAAGAATGTAAAGTGTGCCCTTATGGGCTGGATTGTGTCTTCCGAATATTCATATGTTGAAGTCCTAAACCCTTGATATGGTTGGGCTGTATCCTCACCCAAATCTCATCTTGAACTGTAGTTCCCCTAATCCCTAGTGTCATGGAAGGGACCAGGTGGAGATAATTGAATCACAGAGGCAGTTCTCCCATGCCTGTTTTAGGTTAATAATGAGTTAGATCTCAAAAGATCTTATGGTTTTATAAGGAGCTTCCTCCTTCACTGGACATTCATTCTCTCTCCTCCCACCCTGTGAAGAGGTGTCTTCAGCCAGGATTGTAAGTTTCCTGAGTCTCCCCTCAGCCATACAGTACTATGAGCAATTATACTTGTTTTATAAATCACCCAGTTTCAGGTATTTCTACCTAGCAGCGTGAGACTAGACTAATACTTCCCCAGTACATCAGAATGTACTTGTATGTGGAGATAAGGTCTTTGAAGAAGTACCTAAGTTAAAATGAAACTGTTACCATAGACCCTAATCCAACATGATCAGTGTACTTATAAGAAGAGGTAATCTGGACAAAGAGACACCATGGATGTGCACACAGAGGAAAGACTGTGTGAGGACACAGCAAGAAGCTTTCCACAAGCCAAGAAAAGGGGCCTCAAAAGAGACTAAAGCAGTCAACATCTTTATCTTGAACTTTTAGCCTCCAGAACAGTGAGAATATAAATTCCTCTTGTTTAAGACACCAGTCTGTGGTATTTTCTTGTAGCCACCTTAGTAAACTAATACATGTGCTCTTCCCATCTTCTATTTATCTAAAATACTTGAGAATGTTGCTGCTTCTTATTGATCACTTTTATGATTACTGACAGAGAAAAAGTGCCAGAATTTCTCTTTATTTTTCCTGTGATTAAGATAGAATACTTATTTATAACTTTCCAATCCACTCTTCAGATTCAAGTGCTTGAGAAGCACCCTCTCCAAGTGTTCGTTAAAACTCCAGCAAATACATATGTACACAGTTTTGATACAATGGCAAAAAAAGTTTAGGTTTTTTGTAAGCAGATTTGACTTCTACTCTTATTAATAATCAATAAAAGTAGACACGTGTTTAAGCTCATTATTTCTAGTGATCAGAGGCAATCTGCACCCACAAAATATCAACAAAAACTAATTCAATCAAACATCTGTCCAATTCAATAGGGAAAAACAGTCACAGTGTTTACAAAGTATGTAATTTTAAAAATATGATTGAATATTTTTCAACTATTTCTTATAGTTCAATATGAGTGGCATGATGTTCCCTAGTTCTTATCCTTTTAGAAGTTTAAGAAGGCAAGAAAACACAACCCATAATATTGTAGGTGATAACCCAGGAGTACATTCTCATAATATCTGATGCAGTCTGAATGCATTTACAGTTTTAGTGTTGCCAAGCATAACTTTTCCAACCAATTCGCTTCCTGTTCTCAGATATCCCTTCAAATATATACTTTAGGATGCATATGGATCATAGATGTTCTAATGGATAGAATAATTGCCAACATGTTTCCAGCGCTTCTCTGAATAAATTACATCAAAAAGTCATAAAATGCTGCTATCTAGTGATAAATAGAAGCAAGACAATTTGCCTGGAATAGTTGTTAAAATCTGGCATCTAATTTTTACAAATGAATATTGGATGAAAGTGGATGATGACATATCTTTCAGGGAGCTTTTTTAAATTTAGCATTTATTTCATGCTCTTTCTGTAGAAGATTGAAAATGGACTCTAAACATAGCATTGAATGGTTGAATTTGTTATAGGGAAAATCAGATACAAGACTTTCTGTATGCAATTCATAACTGCAGTTCTTGCCTACAAAATCTTTACTGCCAGAAAAACCATTAAAACAGTAATCAATTGTGGAGTGTCATGCCCAAAGGAATAGCATAAAGCAAAATGAAACCTTACCAGTTATTGAAACATGCTCCAATATAGATTTTTAAAATATGACTAGTTGTATGATAAACTTTCCATATTAGTTACTGTTTGAATACAATGTTAAGCATTCTAGGAGAAACAAAATGGCTCCTGGTTTTCCTTTGGATCAGTATGATAAAATATGGTGTTAATTACTGAATAGGTTTATTTCCATTTTCAAAAATCACTTTCGAATAGCTTCTGCACATTCAAAAAAAAGGATCATAAGTAGATAATATAACACAAAAACTTAGCCAATCAAACCTTATAAGAAATGAGCCCTAAAATAATGTTTCACAAAATAATTGAAATGAATTCAAAACTCAAATGGAAGTGATTTTTGAAATATACTTTCTAGACAGAATTGACAGAATGACAAGTAGAAATAACACAGCTGCCAATAATTTCCTAAGTGGACAGACCAAACACTTTCTTTATCTTTGTAACAACTCCATGAGGTAGATAAGACTTTTGTTTTCATTCTGTAGATGTGGTTACCCAGAGAAGATAAGCAAATTACCAGTGTCTAAAGTGTACCGCCAGCAAGTGTCAGTGCCAAGATTACAGTAAAGGCAGTCTGCTGTCTGGGTGGCGCTTACCATTCTGCTGGAAATGTCATTATTCAATTTTCCAGTTAGGAATATGAAAGAGAGTCTGTGCTTCTGACACACTAAAAGGTCTTATTAATAAATAGTGATATTGTTAGAAATTAGGGAGCCAACCATGTAGGTGACAAAGTGTCTGTGAACTACTGTTCTGTGGTCTGCTGATAAATGATTCTTCAAAATGTATTAATAATAAAGGGAGGTAAATTACATGTCATAGGTTCACAGAAGCTAAATATATCAACCTTTTTAAAAAATTATTCACTTGAGCAAGTGAATGGTTTAGCCTTAAGAAATGGCAACAAAATGTAAATAGACAACTTTCTCAGATCATGTAGAGGTAATTGAAAGAGCAGTAACAACAAAATTAAAGACACAACTTCAAAATATCATAAACTGGATATAAAATGACTTTCAAACCTAATTGATAAATATGAGCAAAGAGGAATATGACTTTATATTTAGCAAATTATCCAAAGACTGCATCTAAACAGTAATTTACTTTAGTTAAAATTTATCAAACAGTACAATTTTACTGGTGAGGAGCAGACAGAATAGTAAGAGGAGTTAGCCACATCTCAGAAAAAATGAGAATTTTTATTTTGCTTTGCTATATTTTCAGGTATATTATCTGCTATTAACATTGCAGATTTTTATATATGTAAGGCTTATTAAAAGCCATTGAAAATGAGGGAGTATAAAGTCTTACTGTTTGAGCATATAATCTAAATCAAACAGGCAATAAAAGCAAGCCAAATATTTGCTAACCAGTAAATTTTTGAGACCAGTGTTTGAGGTGTGTAGATGCTTGAAATTAAATGGGTACCTTTATTTGTGACTCTATTTAACAACCTTAATATGTAATTTTAATCATATCTCTTCAAAAGACATGCATTTCTTTAACTCTAGAACTGTTTTTCTAGAACTTGCTCTCCAAAAATAATTGTAAAACTAATCAATGAGTTATGCAGGAGAGTAATTTTGTAGCATTGTTTCCAATAGCTATAAATCGGAATCAATCAAAATACTGATGAGTTAAAGAATCTTATATTATGTTGTATAGAAACACAAAAAAATTCTGCACCGTTACTTAGAATATTAAGGTAGTTCTCAGACTAATGGCAAGATGTCCGTAATATATTCTTCACTGAAGAAAACTAGTGCCAGAGTAATCTGGGTAGGATTATTAAAGTTTAAAAAATTGTACAGGTTTTATAAAGTTTTTGTGTATTGTAAATGAGTACATAGCCAAAGAAACTGGAAGAATGTAGATAAATCAGTTAACAGTTGTTATCTGGTAAATGAGACTACTGGAGTCAGCTGAGAACTTTCATTTTTCTCTTAGCATAATTATGTTTAAATTTTTAAAGAATAGCTGTGTTACTCTGGTAATATTGTTTAAAAATGATTACAAATTTAAAATAAAATTAGCTCACCTGGGAAGATTAAAAATGAGTTTGAAAAGACAGTTTCTGAAGGAGAAAATTAATATATCTAAGGAAAGAGCACAAATTAACATTTATGACATGTGTGAATAATAAAACTTATAAGCAAAATTAAAATGCAAAGGTAAACATACTTGATGGGAAATATTAACTTCACATCCTTTAAGGTTTTAACACAAACTCCAGCCTCAAACTCTGTCAAATTTCCCCAGGCAGAGTTAGAAATATTAAGTCAGCCAACTCTTCAGTTTATGGTTCCACCAACAAGAACACCATGATTTTTCCACTACTTAAGCATCCACTGCCAGAAAATTTCTCTCACTTTCTAACCTTAATTTTCCTTTGCTTTAAACCTAGTAAAAAATAGAAAAGGAACAAATGATTTTGTTTTAGACAGTATAACAAAGTGCGTGTATAGAGAAACTCCACCTGGTACAGAACAGATTGCGTGTGGGGTAGGGGTGCATATATATGTATATCATGTCTAAGCTGACGTAAAACAAAAAAAGAAAAAAAACAATTAAAAATAGGAAAAAAAGTGAATATGATTTCACAATGGTAAACTCAGGAGCTGGCATTTATCCTGAGATATGCTAGAGATAGCATAAGAAATATGCTAAACTCTAGTGGCTTAGAATATTTTCAAAAGAAGTATTTATCCTTAGTGAAAAATTGGAGTCAGGGGAAGCACAGAGCCCTCAAGCAGGTGAAAAGTTGAATCAAAGAACCTTCAATATCTCAAAGTACAGGACAAAAGTCATAATTCCAACATATAAATCAGATTAAAACCCATCATACAAAAGCACACCATCTATCTAGGCCTCGGTTTGGAAAAAAGTCTTAATCTCAAAAGGTAAAAAAGTAAAAATAAATAAATAAACAAATAAACCCCACTAAAAATAATTTTTAAAAGCTCTCAAAATAGAAATAACAAAATGAGTCATCACATATCAATCTAAACATGCATGTAAAGTTAAGGAGGCTAATCTAAATTTTCAGATAATAGACTTAAAACTAAGTAATGATAAAAATATTATATATGAAACTTCTAGAATGTATTAAAGTGGTATATAGAAATAGACAATCTTTAATGCTTACATTAGGAAAAAAATATGAGAAGTTAATAAACTAAGCATCTGATTACGATGTTCAAAAAGAAACAGAAGAATAAGTCCAAAGAGAGTAAGAAAAGTACATGATTAAGAGTTGGTATTAAAAAGACCATATGAAATAGGCCATGAACATTGTTATGCCATCAAATTTGAAATTTAGGTAAAGACATATTTTGGAAAGGAATATAAATCATGACTGAAGTAGATATAGAACAATTTAAATAACAATTTGAAAACCGAATTATTATGAAAAAGTATTTTCAAAAAAATCTAATGAAAAATGGGACATTGTCAGGGAAGAAAGACATCTAGAGAATAAAACAAAAAGGACAATAAATTTTATGTGGTTCTCATAGTTTTGATCCCAAAACCAAAAGAAGTCATTTTGATAAAAGAAACTTCAAATCTTTGCAAATATACTAAAAATAATAGCAAACCAAAATGATTAATTAAAAAAAAGTATAAGACATCAAGACCAAGTTGGATTTATTCCAGGAATGTAAGACACAAGATTGTCTCTTCACTAGAAATTTCCTTATGTGATTAATTTTAGATTAATTTAGACATTTTAGATTAACACTAAATGACATTGGGATATAGACTGGTAGATAGATAGAAGATAGATCATAATATCATTATATTTATCTATAAATAGGTAGATCTAGATATATCTAGCTATATCTAGAGAGAGAGAGCCATCTTGATAAATACAGAAAGGGTATTCAATAAAAACCAATAACTAATGAATGGTGAAAGCTTTTAGAAAACTAAGAATAGAGAACAATTTACTACCCTTAATAAAAATTATTGGCAAAAGCAACAGGGATAATATTGATTGGTGAAAATTTAAAAGCATTATCTTTAAAATGAGAAAACAGCAAGAATACCTGCTGACATCTTCTCTATTCAACACTATATGTGAGATCCTAGCCTTTGCAATAGACATTAAAATAAATAATACTGGTCATAAGGAAATAAAACTCTAATTAGCTACAGATCTGATTATATACTGGGAAACCAAAAAAAATATAAAAATATATTATTAGAATTAATAAGGGAGTTTAGCAATGTTGCTGTATTGAAAACCAATTAACAAAACTCAACTGCATTCCTACATAGAAGCAACAAATATTTAGAAGTGAAAGTTAAAACAAGATACTATTTAAAATAAATTAAGTATTAAATATTTACAATTACATCTAACAAAATGTGCAAACTATATTTAGAAAATTATAAAATTTTATTAAATAATGATAATAAGCAATACCTAAATCAATAGAAAAATACCATGTTCATAACCAAAAAAATGCAATAATGTAAAGACATCAATTTTGCCTGAATGTATCTATCTATAAATTCATTACAATTAAAGGTCCAAGTCGGTAGGATGGGTGTGTGTGTGTGTGTGTGTGTGTGTGTGTGTGTGTGAGATGTCTGTGTGAATTGATGATGAACTGCTTCTTTATATGGTGATAAAAATAGCTAAGATAGTTCTAAAAGAGTGGAATCAAGCAGGAAAATTTGCCTTCTTAGCTTTAAATACTTAATATAAGACTACAGTAATTAAGACAGCACACTTGTAAAGATCAGTGGAAGAGAAGATAAAGTCATAAAACTAAGCTATGCATTTAAGAAATGTTTACACAGTACATGAAAATCAATTTCAGAGGGAAAATGACCCATCATGAAAGATATATTAGAAATTAAAAAATTTTTTAAATCTTTATGATTTGGGGTAGCAAATACATTTTTAAAAGCACAAGTTTATAATTGGATAATATTAATAAATTGAATACTATCAAATTAAAAACTTTTGTACGTCAAAAGACAAAATTAAATGAGTACAAAGAAAAATGTACAAATGCAAGCAACAAACTAGTTGAAGATATTTCCAAACTATATAAATATGTCTTATAAGTGACTCTTATGAATCAGTAGGAGAAAAAATGGCAAAAGACATTTAAGAAACTTAAATGACTCACAACCTGAAAACATGCTTTACCTTCTTTGTAATCAGGGAAATGCAAATTCAAACCAAAACATGACACTATTTCAAGTTAGAGTGACAAAAATTAAAAGAAGACAATATTATGTTTTTGAGAGGACATGAAGCAACAATAAGTCTCTCCCCTGCTGATGGGATAACATGGTATCGATTTCTTGGAAAGCAATTTGGCACCACTTCGTAAAGCTAAAACGGCCCGTATCTTGTAACTTGCAATTCTACTCTTAGGTATACTTTCTAGAGAAAAATCTTGGAAATGTACACAAGAAGACATGTAAAAAATAAGTTAACACAGCAACAACAAAATATGGGGTACTATAAATACCCATCAATAATAAGATAAATAAATTAAAAATTACAGCTCTGTTGTAAAATAAAATATAAAAAAAAAAACGAACAGCAACTCTCCAACTGTTACATTTTTTCCCTTTCACATGTTGGATTATGGGGAGTATTCTTGCTGAAAATACTGTTGGTATGGTAGCTGTCTGACAACAGTAGGATAAATTGAACAATGTGTATAAGTTTCTGGGCATACCTTAACATTGTCTATTAGCTTCTATAGTAATTTTGACCATTAAACCTTAACAAGAGTATAGCTACAATATTATTTCTATCTTGACTGGTGTAAAAGTATTGTGTAAACTATGATGGAGTCTCTGTGCCACAATACATATTAGTTCTAAGAAATGCACAGGTGAATGAGGCAACCATTGCCCTCCAAGATTTTTCAGTCTAAAGGTGAAGACAGACTTGTAAACAAAATTTAAAATAAGTTATCATAGTGTTGTAACATGCAGGAGGAGCAAAGAGGAAGAAACAACTAATCCTGCCTGAGAGGATGAGTGAAATTTCACAGGAGGTGTGACCAACTTGATGAAATGGCATGACTCTTGAGGAATGATGAGTAACTGTGTGAAGCTGCTATAAAAGACCTTGTCATTAGATGTCAGCAAAAATTGATGCCAGTATAAATTGAAGGCAGATAAATAAATGTTTTGCGTATGATACTAATAGGTCATGACTGCATCCAGCAGAAGATGAACACAGTTTAAGTAAGGAAATGAGAGGATGATGTTTGTGTTTTAGAAGAGTTTAGCAGTAATATAAATAAATGTCAGACCCAGAGAGTTTAGGAGAGAGCAATTTATCAAGCAGAGAGAGAGGAGAGACAGCTCCCATGCTGCCGTGGGAGGGAAATCTGGAGGGGATATTCACACAGGTAAGGAGCAGTGGAGTTTTAACCCTGAAGTTATTCCCTCCTCATTCATGTTCCTGTTTAATGAAAGGAGTTCTTTCAGACTTCCTCTGGAGTGATTAATCTTCAACTCTGACCCCAGACTTGTTGCTTGGGCCCACAACAGAGCCACTCCTCCGAGGGCTTTTGGTGGGCTTTCTGAACAAAAGAAGCTCACCTGGAATTTCTACCTAGCCCGCTGCGGGAAAGTTAGACAACGAACTTTACATTTGAAACCCCTCTGGTCCCTGGATGGGGGCACGGATGGGGGTATGGTGCTGGGAAATTCCTGTCTTTGAAAATGGCTTAACACCTTCCCTCAGTCCCCACTCTGAACAGGAAAGTCCAGCTGCTGTTGGGACACGGGAGTTGATTGCTCTTTAACTACTTCCTGCTGAATTGGGGTTGAGAAAGACCTCTGCAGTTGAGGTTTCCTCGAAAAGGGAGTCTTCCAGGGGTGCAGGTTGATCCAGAGGTCCACGATAGAACTCATAAGGCAAAGACTTCCAGGGTTCCATTTGCAGGACCATTTGTGGCCTTATGGCTTTAATTCTAGAAGAAATGGATTTGACACGAAGGTTAAAGAGAAAAGGCCCGAAGGCCAACAATAATAGTATGGTTATAAATGGGCCTAGGAGAGGGTAGAACCAGGACAGCCAGTTGTTAAGCTCCATGATACTGTTTCTTGGGAGCTTTTAGCCCTGTGTTCAATTGATCCCTGAGTTATTTAACTTTGTTTAAGACAATACCTGAGTAGTTTATAAAGTAGCAGCATTCTTTACGTAGAAAGAGACAGGTTCCTTCTCTCTCTGCTGTTAGTAGATTCAGGGCTCTTTGTATTCTGAAGAGCTACGGCAGCTAAAGAGTTAAGCTGCTCTGTTTACAATAGCAAGGACCTGGAACCAACCCAAATGCCCATCAACGATAGACTGGACAGGGAAAATGTGGCACATATACACCATGGAATATTATGCAGCCATCAAAAACAATGAGTTTGGGTCCTTTGTGGGGACATGGATGAACCTGGAAACCATCATTCTCAGCAAACTGACAGAGGAGCAGAAGATCAAACACCGCATGTTCTCACTCATAGGTGGGTGTTGAACGATGAGAGCACATGGACACAGGGAGGGGAGCACTACACACTGGGGTCAGTTGGGGGGAAATAGGGGAGGGACGGTGGGGGGTGGGGAGCTGGGGAGGGATAGCAGGGGGAGAAATGCCAGATGTAGGTGATGGGGAGGAAGACAGCAAATCACACTGCCACGTGTGTTCCTATGCAACAATTTTGCATGTTCTTCACATGTACCCCAAAACCTAAAATGCAATAAAATAAATAAATGGGAAAAAAAAAAGAGTTAAGCTGCTTTCTCAGAGAGAATTAGCAACCTTTTCCACGTTACTATTTAACTCCTGACTTAGCTTATAGTAAAACTGAGTAGAGGTAGTAACTTTTCCAATGCCAGTATTAGGTTTTCCTATCATTACACATCCCCTCCCCGCCATGAAAGGAATAATTGGGGTTTGAGTATGGTGTGGCCTTGGCAAAAGAAGACCCTGCACCTGAGAGTTGCTGTAAATTATCATGGGAGTGGCACTAGGAAGGAGAGGAGGAATGCTATTAGGCCAATCTGTAGGGGCAATCGTATGGAGTCTTGTTGCAGATAGTAAAGTGAAGAGTGATAGTTCTGTTTATGCCAGGATATAAGTTAGACCTATGAGTAGTTACTTTCCTGGGGATCTCGTCAGAGGAGCAAACGTAGATCCTCTAACAGCTCACAGGTTTATGAAGGGTTGTCTCCTGGAACTTTAGGCTGTGGAGTGGAGGGCCTATGATTTTCCTCAGGAGGTGTCTAAGGCTTTAGTGGAGTGTGTTAAATCTACGAGTCAGTTCCCACCACCTTAACTGCCATTGGGGTAGACAGAATAACCGAAAATTGTCCTTCTCAAGATGGGCCTAGAGAGGGAGATTCTGAGGGGAGGGATTTAACAAGCACCAAGTCTCCAGGGCAGAACAACTCTTTCCCCTTTTCCCTAGGGTGTCCTTCAGGTAGGGTCCTAAGAGCCGTTGGTACTTAGCCAAGGAGGTTATATATTTTTATCATATCTGCTGTTTCCTTGTCTAATATAAGATCATTAGTAAGAAGGGGCATCCATAAAGCATCTGATAGGGGCTGAGTCCTATTTTCTGAGTAGAGTTTCAAGCCCCTAAGAGGGCTATTGGTAATAGAGAAGGCCATTGGAGGTGGGTTTCCTGTGCCAGTTTTTTTAGGTATCTTTTAAGAATTTCATTCATCTTTTCCACTTTCCCTGAGGACTGTAGAGATGATACTGTATTCCTAATGCCCTGGAAATTCCTTAGGTCACTGCAGCTTTAAAGGCAGGGCAGTTGTCACTTTGAAGACAGCAAGGGAGTCTGAATCCAGGGATTATTTCATTAATCAGAACTTTATTACCTCTTCGGCTTTTTCTGTTCTACAGCGGAAGGCCTCAACCCAGTTTGTGTAGGTATCTACACATACTAACAGATATTGATATCCCTAAGACTTAAGCATATGGGTAAAGTCCATTTGCCAGTTCTCACCTGGGTAATGACCAGTTCGCTCTTCCCCAGGAGGAGCTTTGCGTTGTGCCAAGTGATTATTTTTCTGATATATTTCACATCCTTTGACTATTTGTTGAACAGCCTTGAAGAGATCTTTCTGTAAATATAGATTTGGCCATTCAACGTGTACTCTCTATACCCATATGGAAGATTTGGTGCAGGGTTTTAAGTACTTTCCACTGGCTGGTAGAAGGTAAGAGTACTTTTCCCTTCTCAGTAGCTAGCCATCCTGAAGGAAGAAGATTATGTGCCTAGGAGATTGCCCACTCTACCTTTTCTAATGAGTATTGAGGTCTAGTTCCCTGGAGAGGGTTTTCCCATATTAAAGGTCCTTCCATAAATTCTTGTCTAGCTGCCCTTTTTATTTCTAGGTCAGCTCGGTGATTGCCCTCTGCTTCCTTTTCATCTCCTTTCTGGTGACCCCAGCAGTGTAAGCCTGCAACCTCTTTGGGTTATTGGACAGCTTGTAATAAGTCTAAAATTTCCTTATGATATTTAATGGGAGTTCCTGCCAAGGTATCATGCCATAGAGAAGATATTCAAATATGATTCTTTTAAAAATTCAATTAACTGTTTGGTAGGCTAGGAAGACTATCTTTGCTAAAACTCTTTTGTTTTAGCATAAAACATGCTCATATCTGTAATCCCAGCACTTTGGGAGGCATAGGCACGTGGATCACCGGGTCAAGAGATTGAGACCATCCTGGCCAACATGGTGAAACCCCGTCTCTATTAAAAATACAAAACTTAGCTAGGTGTGGTGGCATGTGCCTGTAGTCCCAGCTACTCAAGAGGCTGAGGCAGGAGAATTGCTTGAACCAGGAGGTGGAGGTTGCAGTGAGTCAAGATCACGCCACTGCACTCCAGCCTGGTGACAGAGTAAGACTTCATCTCAAAAATAAATAATAAAAAATAAATCAATAACTTGGCAAGTCAATTTTAAGAAAATTATCACAGAAAAAGTAACTACATTGGAGAAAGATCTTAATATGGAGCAGAGAATTTTAATCTTTGGGAGATTTACACCTCTTTGGGAAGCTGAAAAAAATCATAGACCTAAAGTGCTTCTTATAAATATGTATGTTGCCCATATACACAAATATTTACAAACAAGTTTCATAGTTTATGAAATATTTGAATCCCATTACCAAGTTTAAAACCTTTAACATACAGAGTAACACACCCCATCATACAAACAAGCGTAATAACTGATCTCCCAGTGGTTAATATGTTATTTCTGGAATATTGATTTAATTTTCTAGAGTTACTATGTTATTTCTGGAGTCTTGATTTAATTTTCTCAGTTTTCCACTTACCTAAGAAGTGTTTTTATTTTCAAGTACTAAATCCAGAACTAATTACTCCAGAAAATCATCTTTGAATGTGTCTTCCAAACTTTAATGGCAATTGTTATCTGTATCATTCATTTATCTTTCAATCTATAAAAAGTATTCTAAGTTTCTGACTTTATAGGCACTAAGCCTCTTGGAGACAAGGTGTGTGTCTTACAACAATTTCCATTTCCAGTGCCTAGCATAAAGGAAGGCACATTCATAATGAGAGTCAACGCATATTGTTTAATATTGAAATCATTTTACTATTTTAAAAGCTAACTACATACTTTTTATGTAATCTCAAATATTATGAAGTGATACCATTAAATATTTGTTTCTTGAGACCCAAGTGTTTATAATTTGCATTCTATTGACTTGTATCAGAATATGCTATTTTATGTGTCCTTACACATCTTTTGGTTTGTATATGTATTTATTCAACCTTCCAGCTACATTGATTGATGAACTCTGAAAGTGAAGAGTACATGTTTCAAAGGCAAAGGATACCAGCTGATGTTACTGAAAATTATAGTAGCCATTTTTTCTTCATTATATATCACTTTGTCCCATTCTGCTTTCAAAAAGTTATATGGAAATGACACCATAAGGAGAGGTACTTAGCTTGACGCACTGGGTGTATTCCAGAGAAACAAAGGGAAACTCGATATCGTAAGATGTGTATTTATATTTTAGGCTTTCTTCAGTTGGCAGCTATCCCTAATTACAATTTTCAAATAGTTAATTATTTACAAGACAAATAGTGTGGGAGGAAGGAATTCACTGAAGTAATTTAATTTTTATTAAAAATTCTTCAGTAAAATTAAAAATAAAACTTGCCATATAAATGGTCATCACCAAATTAGTGGTTTTATACTCTGTGGTAGAAATGTCCTCTATTATGATTCAAGGTATTGCAGATACTCAAGTCTTACGAGCACTCCAAATTTAGGTGTAGGGAGAAATGGTTAATGTGATAAAATAATTTCAGTAATGCATTTTAAAAACATAGCTATTTAGCCTCAGGTTTATTCTTGTTATGTATAACAGGTCTGGAAAAATGATGGAAAAATGGCTCCCCAGATACTGTTCTTTCCGTATGGCTAAGGCAGTTAGTAACAACGGACATCTGTTGTTCATGTGATATTCATCCCTGATAATCAGGAATCCTTTAGTAACCCAAACTGCTATTTTCTAAGAGTTCCTCCCTCAGTATCTTATTTTGCAAATCAAAAGTCCATATTTTCATTTCTATCCTAGAAGATGATGATTTCCCTCATTTATTAATTCTGGTTAAATATAACTATCCATCTGTCTCCTAATTTCCTAGGAAGACATAAATCCACCATTTTAATAAAATCAGTGATAAACTTCACTGAAAAAGTAGAAATATACTTGTAATGTCCATATCTGAATACAAACTAGGGTTCTCTGTGTTTTGTAATGCTAGGAGCGGGTCATGATGTTCATTCACAAAAGCTGCCAAAGGAGATACAAAAAAGCAGAGAGAAAACTTGAAATAGATCACTTCTTCACATTGACAATGGCTGTGATTTAAAGTTACCTCAGGCTTTCTTGCTATTGATAATCTTTCAAATATAGTTCATTGCTCAATTGTTTAGGGACTGATTATCCAATTTGTGGACTATCCCTGTGACTTCTCTTTCTTTTCTTAGCTCTCCTCTTTGGCTATTTTCTTAAATAGATTTATTACTAAATTAGCTGCATGAAAACAGAAAAGAAGCCAAAGCAGCAAAATTTGATACATACAAGCAGTACTACACAGGAATTTCATTTGTGCTCATATGTTTTTGAATTTTCAATTTTCGGTTATCTCATTTCCATATTTCACACTCCAGATTATGTCACCACACCCCAGCTCCCAATAATTTGAAATTCAAATTTGGAAATTCATCCATTGGTTCATTTAGTTGGAAGCGGCATATTCACAGGTGGAGAGTGGAATATATTTCAAAACCACAGAGAAAAAAAAGAAAGAAGTCAACTTTGTTAATTTGTTTTTAATTTTCCAAAGCTGGAAAATTGTCTCTATATCTCAACTGACGAGTTTTTGAGCTAAAAAAAAAATCATTTCCTGTAACCAGATTTCACTGCTTTCATCCTAAGGAAGATGATATAAATAACAATGAGCAAAAGAGTATTTATTCATGTAAAGCAATCATATTTACATTAATACCTTAACAGAAATATTTGCAAATTAAGCACTCTAACAGTCTCCCTGATAATTCTAGGCATCTCAATATAGGGAATCATGATCTTTTGAGAACAGAGAGAGAGAGAGAGAAAGTGACCTCAGAGAAGTAGAGTAATAAACATTTGCTTTATGCAGATGGCTATATGGTTTGCTCTGGACATTTGATATCTTATTCCAATATAAACCAAAGCCGGAAACAATACTGGGATATGTTTTACGCCTTAATTTCAGAAAGGCTTATTGAAAAAGACACTGCAACTTCATAGACATGCCAGTGTGGGTACAGAATGTAGTGTTTAATTGCAAGACTGTAGAATAAAAGAGCTGATTGAAAGCATTCTCAGTGGATCATTCTAGCCTCTTCTTAACAATTCTCACCAGAAGCCCTTTGATAAAATTTGTTATAAGCTTAAAAAATAAAGCTATATTAATGATTTTCTGAATATAATCTAATTTAAAAAGTAAAGTATTTCTCAAAATCATGAAACTAAATTTAAAGCCAAATATAAGTGTTTGGGGTTAATTGCTATTTTCAATTATCTATGTCTTGGCTATTCTCTGATCACAAGAAAGATGAAGAAAGAGAATGATGTGCTGATCTCATTTCCCTCCTCAAGAAATTCTGATTACAAATAAGCCTCCTATAGTGATGACGCAAAATGGCTTGAAATGCAACAGTTATTCAACTCTAAACACCACAATTATTTTTCCAAAATGATTTCAGAAAATGATGAACTAAAGTAAAAGAACATCTATGAAGCGATTTTAAAAAGCACTATGCTAAATAACTTTACATACCAAGGAAGTATGCAAATGAAAATGACTAAAAGAGATATTTGGTACATAACAATGTTTTTCTTGAAAAAAAATAAAAGTTGGCATTTTTTTCTTCAAAGGCTTTAATTGCCAAGTATTGAAAGATTGGCAGCTCATACACATTTTATATTTAACAGGAAAGAATAAACTGAGAATAACTTCTCAGATAAATCCTTACAACGCAATGCCAGACTATGGGCATAACGTGATAACACATGGAGCACTCATAATCTATGAGATCAAGCCACTTTCAGGAAGCAAATAAAACAAATAATGGAAAAATAGAAAAACTTGCCAGATGCTCAATTTGGAGCTTGAGAGAAGTTAAGGTATTTTAGGTGCTGAGACACTGCCTAAAACAGTAAAAAATTAAAATAACAACAATAGTTGCAAAGACAATAAACACTAATATCATGTATTGATTTGGCTCTTGTATATAATTAAATAGTTTATTTAATCTCCTATGAGTAAGATATTATTTTTACTTCACAGAAAATAAGATTTTCTCAGTGTTTAAAGAACATTTTCAAAGTGATATATTCAGTAATGTTGGAAGTTGGCCATAAAATTTAAGTCTTTTACATTGATAAAACCATAATTTTTGTTCTACATTGCATTGAAGATCCCAGAAAAGAAGAGAAAGAAGTTAATGAAAAAAATATCCTTTGGCTCTTCTATTAAATAAAAAAGAAACTTGGTTGATTGAAATACATGTGAGATATGTCAACTAGCTCCATTTTTCCTTCCATGATTTAATCAAAATAAACATATTATCGTAAACACACAACCATGCTCCCAAACACAATTAAAAAACTTAGAAATGTTGCTTACTCTGCTTATTCCCCAAATGTGTCCTAAATACCTCAGCATTTATTGTAGTCTTAAATATGCCTGTGACAAAGTCATGTTTGTGGAAATGTTGTTATTGTTTATAATGGCAAACTTTTAGTAGCAGCTAGAGGTGGAAGCAGTGATTTGAAAAATACCTGGCAAACCCTAAATCAAATTTTGAAAAACAGAAAAATATACATTTATTTACTAAGGGCTGCCATATAAGTTAAAAGAACACAAGATATAAAGTCAGACCAAACAGTCTTTGAATTGCTTGCACATGTTTTATAGAAATGTTAGAAATGTGTTACCTTGGACAAGTTAATAATGTCTGTCAACCTCTGCATTTGTTAGTGTGGTGATGTTAGGAGTTTAACAAGTAAACACTAGTATCTCAGGTTTTTAAAATACAAGTAAATCATGCTCATTTAAAGTCCAAAGGATGTATATCATGGACAACTGTTTCTGCTCCAAGTAGAAATTTCAGTACTCAAGTTCCTTCCATCTGTGGTTCCACTGTCTTCCACAAGTGGTGACCACGAGTTGAGTCAGAGAATGGAAAGGAGAATGGAAGAGAAAGTGTGGTGAAGTTTTATGGGCCAGGCACAGAAGAAATAAAGCATGTTATTTCCATTCATATTCCATTGGCATGAACTCAGTCCCGCCACTTCATTTCCCATTTTTTAGGTAGGGTGAACAAAATGGCATGGTGAACTCTAGATGAAGCTCTAACAATTTTTGCCACAGACTTAATTTTCTTTTGTAAAATTGAAAGAAAATCTCATTTGTTGTGTTTTTTGAAGCTTCTTTAAGAAAATGCAGATGAAAAATTTAGAAGAAATGTTTTCATATTGTAAATATTTACTAAGGAGTAACCAGTATTAGTTGTTTCACTAGTTCTCATCCACATCTTAGCAGCAAGCATTACCAATTTCTAGGAATAGAAATTAATGTTTAAAAAGACATTCCAAAGAGACTATAGCTGTTCCCTCCATTACCCAACTTGTTCTAGGGTCTACTTATCAATTTGCTACAAAATATAGAATACTATCTGTCAAAAACTGTTCTCTCTGGTAAAACAAAGGGTAAGTTCTGGTGCATTTTCTCAGGAGCTCATTATACTAGAAGAGGCAGAACACAGATGGGATATTAGGATATAATAGTTTAGGAAGGATGAAAAAGATAAAGTAGATAATGCACTTTGTAGATTTCTTGGCATGCTATAAGCAATCAATAATAATAATAGTGACATAATTGCAGGAAGCCATTGTTGCACTGCGAATCTACTAAACCAGCTTACAAAATGAAGTCAGGGAAGGAATCCTGGAAGATAGGGGTGTGTGTTGTGGTGAGGGGTAGGAATAAGTACTAAATAAAGAGACAGGGGTGTATTCCTTCTGCTAAAAGGATATGATAAGCAGAAGCACAGAGACATTATGAAACAGCAATAGCTTATCCTTGAACCAGAAGCCTACAGTGGTTATGGGAATACAGAGGTTTAGAATGCTTTGTATGATATTTAGGAGCTGGATTGATTGCTATAAACAATGATAATTCATTTGAGAGGCTTTAAACAGAGAAGTTGCATAGCAAGATATTTGCTTCAGCAGCAAGAATAATGGATTTGAAAAAATATAAGGCTAACATAAACAAAGAGCAGTTAGAGAACAGGTGCAATTCACATAATGTATGGAAGGCAATGAAGTTATGCACTAGAGCAAGACTAGACACCTCAGTGATATTCTTTCTAAAACAGTAATGACTCAAGTCTAATCACGAAGAAACATTTTGAAAAAAACAAGTTTCATATTATATTTAAGAAGTAAAATCATCAGCACTTAATAATTGATTGTATAGGTGAGCTGATGGGAATCTAACTTAAATGGCCGGGTGAAAGGTGTTGCAGTTAGACTGACTAAAAGAAAAAGAAGAGGGAGCAATCTAAAGGGGATGTGAAGAGTTCACTTTTTAACATATTGGGTTTGAAACACCACACAGACTTTCAGGTAGGAGCATTTGGCGGGAGTTGAACATAGATGTCTGAAACAGAAAGCGATCTAGGATGAAATTATCATTTTGAGAGTAATTACGATTTTAGTAGTAGTGAAATCTTTTTCCTTCCTGGTATGTGCTTTTAAAATGGTTTTAGCACTTAACTGCTAGAAAAATTGATTTTTTTTTAAAGTGAGAAATCTATAATCAGCCACATCAAATTTCTAAAGTACTAGTAGTAATGAGAAGTGGAAACCAAGCCTCCTAAGAAATATTTTCATACGCAGACACTAACCTAGTTTAAAATTGCTTCCATTGACTCCTGAGAGGGCCTAGGAGCAGGGACACTTCTGTATCCTGGTAGCAATGAGCATATCTAGTGCCTACCTCACAATTCTAAATACTGTTCTCCAAGAAAAATAATAGGGCTCCCTAGAAAATTTGCAGATTCAAACTGGGGAAGAGAAAATACATGATGAATCCAAACATAGTGTAGTGTCAGAAAATAAGGAAGTGGTTAGAATAAAATACAGTAGCCAACCAAAAGACCTAGCTAAACCTGGACCAATTTGAGAAATAAAATAAATGACAAGAGTACTGAATTGGAACCCAATAAATATTTATGAGAAAATGCTGGTTAACAAATGAAAAAGTGAATGAATGAATGAATGAATGAATGAGATGGGGCAGATTTCTTTTTCTATATATATATATATATACACACATAAAATATAAAATTGCACTTTAGGTTTTGGGATACATGTGCAGAACATGCAGGATTGTTGCATAGGTACATACATGGCAATGTGGTTTGCTGCCTCCATCTGCCTGTCACCTATATCGGGCATTTCTCCCCATGTTACCCCTCCCCAAATGCCACCCCTGTCCCCTCCAAGAGATATGCTCCCCTCCCTGTGTCCACGTGTTCTCATTTTTCAACACCTACCTATAAGCGAGAAAATGCCTTGATTTTCTGTTCTTGTGTCAGCTTGCTGAGAATGATGGTTTCCAGATTCATCCATGTCCCTACAAAGCACACAAACTCATCATTTTCTATGGCTGCATAGTATTCCATGGTGTATATGTGCCACATTTTCCATGTCCAATCTATCATCAATGGGCATTTGGGTTGGTTCCAGGTCTTTGCTATTGTAAACAGTGCTGCAATGAAAATACATGTGTTTGTGTCTTTATAGCAGAAAAATTTATAATGCTTTGTATACATACCCAGTAATGGGATTGCTGGGTCAAATGGAATTTCTATTTCTAGGTCCCTGAGGAATTGCCACACTGTCTTCCACAGTGATTGAACTAATTTACACTACTACCAACAGTGTGAAAGTGTTCCTATTTCTCCACATCCTCCCCAGCATCTGTTGTCTCCAGATTTTTTAATTATCGCCATTCTAGCTGGCGTGAAGTGATACCTCAATGTGGTTTTGAGCTGCATTTCTCTAATGACCACTGATGATGAGCATTTTTTTCATATGTTTGTTGGCCTCATAAATGTCTTCTTTTGAAACGTGTCTGTTCATGTCCTTCACCCACTTTTGAATCGGTTTGTTTGTTTTTTTCTTGTAAATCTGTTTTAGTTCTTTATAGATTCTGGATATTAGCCCTTTGTCAGAAGCGTAGATTGCAAATTTTTTTTTTCCATTCTGTTGGTTGCCAGTTCACTCTTATGATTATTTCTTTTGCTGTACAGAAGCTCTGGAGTTTAATTAGATCCCATTTGTCTATTTTGGCTTTTGTTGCCAATGCATTTGGCGTTTTATTTATGAAGTCCTTGCCTATGCCTATGTCCTGAATGGTTTTGCCTAGGTTTTCTTCTAGGGTTTTTACAGTGTTAGGTCTTATGTTTAAATCTTTAATCCATCTGGAGTTAATTTTAGTGTAAGATGTCAGGAAGGGGTCCAGTTTCTGATTTCTGCATATGGCTAGCCAGTTTTCCCAACGCCATTTTTTAAACAGGGAATCCTTTCCCCATTGCTTGTTTTTGTCAGGTTTGTCAAATACCAGATGGCTGTAGATGTGTGGTATTGCCTCCGAGGCCTCTGTTCTGTTCTATTGGTCTATATCTCTGTTTTGGTACCAGTACCATGCTGTTTTTGATTACTATAGCCTTGTAGTATAGTTTGAAGTCAGGTAGTGTCATGCCTCCAGCTTTGTTCTTTTTGCTTAGGATTGTCTTGGCTATGCGGGTTCTCTTTTTTTTCCATATGAAGTTGAAGGTGTTTATTTCCAGTTCTATGAAGAGGGTCACAGGTAGCTTGATGGGGCAAGCATTGAATCTATAAATTACTTTGGGCAGTATGGCCATTTTCATGATATTGATTCTTCCTAACCATGAGCATGGAATGTTTTTCCATCTGTTTGTGTCCTCTCTTATTTCCTTGAGCAGTGGTTTGTAGTTCTCATTGAAGAGGTCGTTTACATCCTTTGTTAGTTGTATTCCTAGGTATTTTATTCTCTTTGTAGCAATTGTGAATGGCTGTTCATTCTTGATTTGGCTCTCTTTAAGTCTGTTATTTGTATATAGGAATACTTGTGATTTCTGCATATTGATTTTGTATCCTGAGACTTTGCTGAAGTTGCTTATCAGTTTAAGGAGATTTGGGGCTGAGATGATGGGGTCTTCTAAATATACAATCATGACGTCTGCAAATAGAGAGAATTTAACTTCCTCCTTTCCCAATTGAATACCCTTTATTTCATTTTCTTGCCTGATTGCTCTGGCTAGAACTTCCGATACCATATTGAATAGGAGTGGTGACAGAGGACATCCTTGTGTAGTGCCAGATTTCAAAAGAATGCTTCCAGTTTTTGCCCATTCAGTATGATATTGGCTGTGGGTCTGTCAAAAATAGCTTTTTTTTTTTTTTTTGAGATATGTTCCGTCAATCCCCAGTTTATTGAGAGTTTTTAGCATAAAAGGCTGTTGAATTTTGTCAAAGGCCTTCTCTGCATCTGTGGAAATAATCATGTTGTTTTTGTCTTTGGTTCTGTTTATGTGGTGTATTACATTTATAGACTTGTGTATGTTGAACCAGCATTACATCCCTGGGATGAAGCCTACTTGATCGCGATAGATAAGGTTTTTGATATGCTGTTGTAATCGGTTTGCCAGTATTTTATTGAAGATTTTTGCATCTATTTTCATCATGGATATGGGCGTGATGTTTTCTTTTTTTGCTGAGCCCTCTTGGTACCAGAATGATGTTGGTCTCATTAAATGATCTGGGGAGGATTTCCTCTTTTGGGATTCTTTGGAATAGTTTTAAAAGGAGTAGTACCAGTTCCTCTTTGTAAGTCTGGTAGAAATCGGCTGTGGACCCATCCATACCTGGGCTTTTTATTTGGTTGGCTATTAATTGCTGCCTCAACTTCAGTCCTTGTTATTGGTCTATTCAGGGTTTCAACTTCTTCCTGGTTTAGGCTTGGGAGTATGCAAGTGTCCAAGAATTTATCCATTTCTTCCAGGTTTACTGTGTTATGTGCATAGAGCTATTTATAGTAATCTCTGATGATAGTTTATATTTCTGTGGAATTGGTGATGATATCCCCTTTATCATTTTTTATTGCATCTATTTGATTATTCTCTCTTTTCTTTTTTGTTAATCTGGCTAGCTGTCTGTCTATTTTGTTGATGTTTTCAAAAAATCTGCTCCTGGATTTACTGATTTTTTGAAGGGTTTTTTGTGTTTCTATCTCCTTCAGTTCTGCTCTGATCTTAGTTATTTCTTGTCTCCTGCTAGGTTTTGAGTATTTTTTATCTTGCTCCTCTAGGTCTTTCAATTTTTATGATATTGTGTCAATTTTAGATCTTTCCTTGCTTCTCATGTGGGCATTTATTGCTATAAGTTTCCCTCTAGACACTACTTTAAATGTGTACCAGAGATTCTGGCAAATTGTGTCTTCACTCTCATTGGTTTTGAAGAACATCTTTATTTCTGCCTTCATTTCATTATTTATCCAGTTAAAATTCAAGAGCCAGTTGCTTAGTTTCCATGAGGTTGTGCAGTTCTAAGCTAGTTTCTTAATCCTGAGTTCTAATTTGATTGCACTGTGGTCTGAGAGACTGTTTTTTTATGATTTCTGTTCTTTTTCATTTGCTGAGGAGTGATTTTCCTTATAGAAGAATTTCAAATAATAAATGCCAAAGAAATGAGGGAAATAGAAAAATCACAACTAGAATATCACAGTAATATTTGCTACAGCCAAGATCCATTAAAAAAATGTCTAAATTAGTGAAATAAACTTTAAGAACAAACAGGATATCTGTATAGCCTAAATATAACTTCCTCAAGATACTTATTAATTAATATTGTGATTTGAACTCAGTTCCACAAATTCCTTGATATTCCTTTCTCAGGTGGTAGAGATTAATTTCTTTCCCCTTGAGTATAAACTGTAATTAGTGACTTCCTTCTAATGAACGGAGTGTGGAAAAGGAAAAATAGTATCTTTAGAGTGGAGAAATCTGGTAAACATCATCTTAATCAAGTGATGAAAGTTAATATCACCAGTGGTAAATCATGTTGAAGTTATGCACCTCGTAGTTACATACAATGAGAAGAGCACTTCAACTAAGTGGAGTTTTTCCTAAAAAGTTAATAAGGTACATCTAACCGTGAGAAATCATTATAAAAGAACAAATTCTACAAAATACTTGCCCAGTACTCTTCAAGGTGTCAGGGTGGCAAAAAACTAGGAAAGACAAAGAAACATCATATATGTCTAAAGAGGCATGATGACTAACAGTGATGTGGTATGTAGATTTAATCCTACAATAGGAAAAGGACATTAGTGGAAAAACTGGTGAAATCTAAAGTCTGTAGTGTAGCTAGTGTTGTACTAATACACAATGTACCAAAACTGATTTCTTAGTTTTGATAAATATACCATATTTATGTAAGATATTAACATTTTCAGAAGCTGAGTGAAATTTATATAAATACCCTATATACAGTTTTACAATTCTGTAAATCTGAAATTATTTTCAAGATATATATATATATATATATATATATATATATATATTTTAATTTTCTGACTAGTATCAGAAGACAAATATGGAGAGAATTATGGAACTAAGCTATGTGAGGAAATTTTAAAATATATATATGATTATTATATCAAAGCCAGTTCTGTTATGTAAATTCACTTACAGTCAAAAGGGAAGGAGTATAGGAACATAAATACAAAAAAAAAAATGAACAAACAAATCTCAGCAAAATTCCAAAGGCTCGCCACTGGCTTCATGTTTGGGCAGAATGAGAGAAAATCATTAGTTCATTCAAACATTATTCCCATAATATTGATCCTTTACAGGTATCCTTGTAGTCTCTGTATCTGACAAGTCTACAATACCCTATCTAACAAACCAAATGAAGGTACCATAATGATCTATTCATTCTTTCAAACTATTATTTATTGAGTATCTATTATGTGCCAGGCATCCTTCCAGATGGTTGGGATACATAAATCCTAGTTAAAACTGGGTTAGACAATACACAGTTCGTAATCTAATCCCCTGATTATTCAGATAAGGAAATTGAGATCTCAGATATTAAGCCAAAGTCACAGAGAAACTTAATGTCAGAAACAGATTAGAAATGAGTCTCCTGGCTTCTCAACTCAAACAATGATTCTGGGTTGAGGACAAACATTGAGAGAGGTGTAAATGTGCTTATTTTCTCTATAACTAGGAAATACTTATTCAACTTCAAAGGGTGATTTCAGCTCAACACAATGACGTATTCAGAGTTCTTGTTTCTAGCAATCTTTATTCCAGAAACTTGAAACTCACACTTTCGACTTCTGAAAATTCTTCTTAGATAATTTTCATAATTGTTCTACCTTTTTTCCTCCAAAAGTGAGAAGTCAGGCTTGGAAGGTTAAATGCTTTTTTGAGCTCATTTAATGAGATAGTGACAAAGCTGAAAATAGAAGTCTCCCGATTCCTCATGTTTGCCTTATTTCACCTCATGTTATCACACTGAATCAAATTCTATTTTTCTGTAGTACTCTATCAAGAAAAGGTGTCCTGAATAATTGTAAATCGGGGGGATAAAAAAATCTAATGAAGCTTTATTATTTATTTATGAACCCCAACAACATGAGTATATTCAGTTTACATTCAGAGGATAATTAATAAAAAGTAATTTGTAGAACTAGATCTATATGACTACAGTATGCGGGAATTAAATATTTGATAAATAAAGCATTCTCGAAACATTCTGAATACCACCTAAGTACAAATCTTTCACCCACAAAACATAATGAATCTAATAGTTTGAATCTTTGACTTGGTCAACAAGAATAAAAATACATTATTTGGTAATATAAGTGAACTTTTTAATAAATAGTTTAACCTAATATAAACATTTGAGTATTAATATTTGAATAACCTAAGCAGAAAGAAAAATTATTTTACTTACCATTTAGTGAAATTCACTAATTAGGAACAACTGTAGAAGACCAATAGCATATCTTAAGATTCTTTTTCTTCCTTTGAAGTATATGAAACAAAATATTGTAGAATTTTTACATATATGTTAACTTCATATTTTTCTTAACATTCATATTTTGTAACACTTATAAGACTTGTTATGTTAAATATTTTGTTTCAACTTTTAAACCATTAATTTGTTTGAAATAGTTTTTCATAGATAATTAAGAGGGAATTAAAATTATTTCAAAACCTTCCAATCTTGAAGTTTGGTTGTATTTTCATTACAGGCTACATTAAAAAAAAAATGTGTGACCCAATTTTAAATGGATCTAAACTTTCTTAAAAGAAAAGAAAGGAAATAATTAAGCCGCAAATAGAAGCCATATAAAAGGAATTTTTTTTTTTTTTAAGATTTTTTTCTGAGTGCTATAGGTCAGTTTGTGGATGGGATGAATGCTGTAAAAACTGTTGGTCACCATAATGACTGATAAAAGGAACTAATCATCTTTTATAATTTCAGAATTCACCATTACAGTCTAGCTGCACCCATATTTAGACACTCATATTTTCCTAATTTTAAAAAATGCACCTGTAGCAGAATTTTTTCTCCAAAAAGACAGAGCCAGCTGGAGGGAGAGACAATTAAAGCTGATTGGTTGACTCAGCAATAAAAATAGGAAGCTAGCTAGATGAGAAAGGATGAGCTGCAAGGAAACAGATTGCCAGGGAGAGGTTTCTTTGAAAGAAAGAAAAAGAGATAAAAAGAAGCCCATCAACATGAAAGAAAAGGAGATAAAAAGAAGCCCATCAACATGAACACGGGAAGTTAAACTATTCAGTTAATGGAGAACCCTTTTCCGAATTGAAGAGGGAACGTTTTATTCATGGTCAAATAGGATATAAGGTTACACAATTAATACCTATTATGCTTTGGTAAGCAGTCTATAGAACAATAATGATATGGAAGCAGGAGTCTGGTATTTATCAAAGGACAACTAGGGCTTTCTTCCATTAAGTGATGGCACTCCACTCCTTCCTGCAGCAGGAAATAGTGTCTTGTCCTTTTGCCAGAAATATATCTCCCTCTTTCTCTTCTTAACTCCCCACTCGTCACTCAAAACTCTACCAGCTTCAAGATGACACCTAGCCAAAGATTTACTTTATTCTTCAGACTGTGTCAGTCTCCTTTCATAATATACCATTTTTCAAATATTGTCTCCTCCTTCGAAGCACATACCCCAAGAATATATGTGTAATGTTTTTAATATTTACACCCTATGTTAAATTGCAGGATCCATGAGAAGAGAACTGTGTCTATCTCCTTGACATTAAACAAGCAAGCACTCAGTAAATATTCATTGCTGAATGAATGATTCCTGGATAGGGACTAACGAGTCAAAGATGCAATCCTGCTTGTCACTAACCAGTTCCATTATTTGTAGACAAGTTCACTTTGCCTCTTTACGTTTTAGCTTCCCCTCTCACTTCCATCTCAGAGACTTTAATAAACAGGTTATCTAATACTCTTTGTTTGATTGAGATATGAGATTCTCAAGAAACCTTAATCTCAAGTAGCACAATAATAGTAACCCCAATTCTTTTCCCATCTTCTATTACTTCTGCAGCTGGATAAAAAGCAGTTCTTCTTTCAGGTAGAGAAATATCTCCTTGTGTTTGAAGTAAAGAATCCTAACTATTATAATTCAAAAGTGTGATAAGATCATTTAGCTATTAATTCAACAAATAATGACTATAAATTGTCATTATTAACTCCTAGAAATGGTTTCAGGCGAAGATTACAACACAATAATGAAAGAAAATCTCATGTTCCTAGAGCTCTCATTCTTAGAGAGATAAAGAGAGCGGGAGAGAAGCAAATGTATACTACATAAAGTGACAAGTGCCATGAAGAAAAAATAAAACACAGCAGGATGGATGTGTAATAATGAGGAGAGGATTATTACTTTATATAAAACAGTCAAGGAAGATCTCAATGATAACATGACAATTGATAAAGATTTGAAGGAAGTGAAAGATTAGGGGATATCTGGTGAAAGCATATTCCTGGTAGAGGAAAGAACTCATACAAAAATGATGAGTCAAGGGCACTCTTGTCAAGTTCCAGGTACGGCAGGGAGCTAGTGTGACTAGAGGAAATAAACAAGACTATGGAATACAACGTGGGGTCACAGAGGTAGGGAGTCAGACAATATAGGACCTTAAGGGCCTCTTGATTAGATTAGAGGCCATTGGAACGTTTGGAACTGTGAAATGACATGATTTGGCTTAGGATCTCAAAGAAATGTTCTGGCTGCTATATAAAACATAAGTCCAAGTATGGCAAGTGTAGAAGTAATAAAACACTTAGGAGGGTTATAATAACCCACGCAAGACATAATGGTAGTTTCATACAACAGTAACGGTATAGCTGGTTAGAAGTGGTCAGACTCCAGATTTATTCTGAAAATAGAGCCAATGCATTAGAGATGGAAACAGTGAGAAAGAGTAGTTAAGTAATCAGTGGAATAGAATGGACTATAATTGACAGTGAGGATCTAGGAATGCACCTATTTCACTTGCACGCCCTGAGAATGAGCAAAAGTGAAATCACCACTTGCAAGGGCTAGAGGTGAAGCATTGTCCTTCAAGTGTCACTGGGTTTTGGTTTAAGAGAAAAAGAAAGTGAGCGAGATATTTAAAGAAGAATTGGAAGCCAGAGAAATTCTGTTGACAGAGACCTCAAACCCCACAGGACCTAGTAGAAAGTGTGAAGAGTGGGGGCTGGAGAGGGGCATAAGATGGGGTCAGAATCATGGATGTATGAAGCCATTTGGGCATGAGAAACATAGTAGCCTGGGGCCTCCTATGTTTATGGAAGCAAACAGGGATGTAGGGCAAACTGGAATAAGTCTAGAGGGTGTCTTAGGTCAGCTGTGGTAAGTAATGAGGCTGTGAACAACTCTGGGGGAAGGCAAGCCCTCTTCTTGCCAGGAATCTGTCGCTCTCTGAGATAATGAGAAGGCACATGAACCCTCTTCTGTCCTCAGGCTCCTGGTCAAAATATTTTTCTTAGTTTTCCTCATGGAATTGTTTGATCTAATAGCGTGTCATTAGATCAAAAGCAGGGCCACATGTTGGTATTAAAAACATTCATCTGGCCAGGCATGATGGTTCATGCCTATAATCCTAGCATTTTGGGAGGCTGATGCGGTTGAATCATGAGTTTAGGAGTTCTAGACCAGCCTGGCTAACATAGTGAAACCCCGTTTCTACTAAAAATACAAAAATTAGCCAGGGGTGGTGGCACGTGCCTGTAGTCCCAGCTATTGGGAGCCTGAAGCAGGTGAATTGCTTCAATCCGGGAGGCAGAGGTTGCAGTGAGCCGAGACCATGCCATTGCATTCCAGCCTGGGTAACAGTGTAGGACTCCCTCTCAAAAACAAAACAAAAACAAAAACATTCATCTACATGTACAATTAGTGACAGTTGGCATTTCCTACAGTATTTGCAAAGATAAGGTAGAGCACCCCAGTCCCCAGGTTTGCCTTATTGTCCATATCTTCCTAATACCTCATACCACTACCCACTGCACTTAGTACCTTCATATATTATGGATGCTATTGTTCTTGATTAGTTAAGAAATGGAAAAAATACATGAAGTGCTCTAATTTATATTTTAACCTATAAAATTATAGAATGAAAAGCACTCTCACCTAGGAAGGAGAAAACTTTAAAAAAGAAAGAAGAAAAACCTACAGTTTTTTCAAAGTCTAAAAGGGATATGAAAAACATGAACAAGAAAATGCAATTAAAAAATTGGATTGTATATAGGCCAAAATGTGAAAATACATAACTTTAAATGCACACACATACGTATATATACATATACGAATTCAAGAAATGATAAAAAGTATAAGGAATTAGTCAAAAATAATGCTATTACTCAGCTTCTTATACAAAAAGGCAATTTAGACCATATAAGTTAGGTCACTGGATTTTATCAATATTAATTTCCTGGTTGTAATATTGTACTAATAATGTTGTAAAGATGCTAACCATTGGGAAAAACTGGGTGAAGGGTTCACATGATCTCTCTGCATTATTTCTTTTACTTGCATGGAAATATACAATTATCTCCAAATAAAAAAGGTTTTTGGGAAAAAAAAACATGAACAATAATATGTTAATAAACTATATCAATACAGTGCAAATAAAATAGAATTTCAAAATTGTAATGAGCTAAGCTTTGACATAGGGTACTTTGTAAAATTTATTATTTCATTGCAAGCCCCAAAACCAAATAAAAATTTTATTGTCTTATTAGGCCACTACTTTGATCATTCTCTAATATTAAATCTCTATCTTGTTTACATAGAAGGGATATTTACAACAAAAAAAAATAAAATAAAATTTGAGATAACACAGGCAAAATTTTTGTGCTCACAATTCATAAAATTTCTTCTATGTGCCAGGCGTTGTGTTCAGGTCTTGCCTTGGACTCTTTACAGAGACACTAGCTCATTCAGTCTTTACAACATTCCCACGAGTTATCTATTCTTAACCCTACTGTATAGATAGGAAAATATAGGTTTAGCATGATTACAAAGCTCATTAGAGGCAGAAACAAAATTTCAGCCCATATCATGTGTATGTCAATCACACCACTTTGCTATCACTTATCAATTTTATAATTATGAAAGATTATTAATTTTAATTACAAATAAACATCTAATAATGCTTCTTTGTTGAAAATAATTATATGAGTATTTAGACCAGCTCTTCTGAACATTGACATGGAAATCACTGCACAATCAGCAGTGTGTTGCACCTGGGAAACATCCTGCAACAATCACTCCTGAGTGCTCACCATGTGGCAGGTAGTATCTAAGCACTGAGAATGGTGTACTAATCAATTATGAACCACCCAGCATCCTAGCAGAGAAAAACAGAGTGGCGAAGCAGTCAACCAACACATAAACAAAACCATTATAAATGCCAATAAACAATGACTCATGATGTGAAGGTAAATATACAGGAGTAGCAACTTTAGCTAAAGGTGTTCAGGAAATATCTATTTGTGAAAGTTAAGATCTAAGACTGGGGAGGCAGAGAAAACAACCAATGCAAAAATTCCTAAGGAAGAACCAAGCTTCACGGAAAGTCTAATATAGCTAGTGAACAGTCTGCAAAAGGGGAGAATGATACAAGCTGAGTTTAAAGGGTCAGCAGGGAATCATTCAGGGCCCTGGTCAAGTTAATTCTAAGTTTTAGAAGGTTTTAATCAGAAGATACAGAGACTTATAAGATCCAATTAAAAAACAAAAATTTGAAAAACCTCACAGAGAAGGTAATAGTGTTTTATATACATATATGTATGCAACATACATATACATGATTAGCATATATATACAAGCCATATATACACACATGCCATATATATGTATATACTGTGTGTGTGTGTGTGTGTGTGTGTGTGTGTGTGTGTGTGTAACTGGGTTCATTCATTTTCCTGCACTTCTATTCCAGATATATTTCTCAAAGTCAAACTCCTTAAGAGCTGATGCCGAATAAGATGACTATGCCTTCAGGCAGGAAGAAATACAATTCTGTAATTCTGGTAATTCTTATTTCATCTTGTTCTTTCTGTCTAGATGACAGTTTTCTTTTTGGTAACTGACATTGAAATGTAGGACCTGCAAAATCAGCCATTTGTCACACCAAGTCACTGGAAGTCTTCACATCTGAATAGCAGGAATATTGCCTCTTACTAAGTTACACATGTCATTTTTTCTCCAAAATAATCTGGATGTGATTGCATATGATCAGTTTGCATCATGTGAAAAAGATGTATAGTGTTCTATCTCATCCTCATGATGATATGCATTATACTGAGCCATCGATCCAAATGCTCCACTATGGACTAGGTGCAACCATGGTTATTTTTTTTTTCACTGATCTGGGGAAGCAAAAGAGATTGTCATCAACAGTTGATTATAGCATCCTACATTTCTACTGTAACACAACACTGAAATAATAGTAGATGGCAGATTTTTAAGTCACTTTTTGTCAAAATGAAATCTAATGTGTCTAATTTGTACCACACATATGCTTTGGGAATAAAATAATTTCCTTTTTTATAAAATAAGATTCAAGAACACCCATGTTAGGGCAAAGTCAAGATAGAGTCTATCATGTTCAGTTTTTTTTGTGAATATAATGTTTAACTTTAGGGAAAATAGGCATGAAGGGAAATAAAGATATATTTATTTTACTTGAGTGGAAGGGCATTATGTGTGAGCTTGTGTACAAGAAAAATGTCATAACATAATCCTAAATGTGGGCTTTATTAGAGGAATAATCACCCCATGGTTTCATAAACCATTTATAGCCAAAATGTCAGCAATACTCTTAGTTTCTTTGTGAAATTTTAGATAACTTTATTTAAATAATTTTATTTGTGAATTTTATAAAAGCATAGAGGAAAATAAATAATAATGGATTTCCACACCAGAGTAGAGAATTCAAAAACTAGCGGCTTTTTTTTAACACTTCTGTCTACAGAAAGCACTGGAACATGGTAGCATAAATAAACAATAAACTGCCAAGCAACTTGTATTTTCATACATCGTTCTTTACTTCTCTTGGTGTGATAAAAGTTGGTCCTGTCAAGGTAGAAAGTGACTGGAGTAAAAAAATGAACACATTAATATCTCCCTAATATCACTTCTTCACATGGTTCACATGCTCCCACACCATCAAAAGCCTAAACCTGAATAATGCAGGCCCTGGCCCTGCTTACTAAGAATACTCATTCCCATTATTGTTTTATTATCTAGATTATAAACTCTTTCACAAAGCTCTCAAAAAATCACCTGCTTAAAAAAAATCGCAAAGGGAAAGATAGAACAAAAGCTACTAAAAAGGGGAAAACTTTTCTGAATCTTTGTAAAAACTTTGGTGAATAGAAGCATATTAATAAGTATATAATGCTGGATAAAATGCTTATTAGTAGAAAACAAAAACATTAATATAAATGATTTTAGTATTCCAATTAAAAGGCATAGATTGTCAGGTTTGAGAAATAAAATCAAGGCTCAACTATATATTATCTACAAAAAGCTCACTTTAAATACACACATTGAAAATAAAATATGACACTGTGGGCAGTGGCTCATGCCTATAATTCTATCACTTTGGGAGGCCAAGGCAGTGGATCACTTTTCAGGAGTTCGAGACCAGCCTGGCAAATGTGGTGAAACTCCGACTCTAATAAAACTACAAAAAATTAGCTGGGCCTGCTGGCAGGTGCCTGTAATCCCAGCTATGAGGCTGAGGCAGGAGAATCACCTGAACCCAGAAGGTGAAGGTTGCAGTGAGCTGTGATCATGCCACTTCACTCCAGCCTGGGCAACAAGAGTGAAGCTTCATCTCAAAAAAATAAAAAACAAGAAAAGAAAATATAATATATATTATATATCATACAATTATTAACTAAAGTACAGAGGCAATATTAATATCCAACAAAGTAGACATCAGAGGTCAAGAGGGTCATTTTATAGTGATAAAGGAACCAATTCACCAAGAGGACATAACAATCCTAATTATGTATGAAATTAACAGCATAGCTTCAAAGTATATAAAATAAATAACTGATAGAACTAAAAGGGGAAATAGACAAATGCAAAATCATAGCTTAATATATTAATGTCCTTTTCTCAAGAACTGAGAGACCAAGCAATCATAAAATCAGTTAGGATCTGGAAGATCTGAACAACATTGTTAATTGAGTAAATTTGACCTAATTGACCGTTACAGAACATTCTAATCAATAATAGAAAAAGATATTTTCTTGAGTGAATATAGAACATTCACTAAGATAGACCATATTCTTGGCAATGAAGTGATTCTCCATAAAGTAGAGTAAGGTGTAAAACTCAATTAAATATATGATAGTCATATAATTTATTGGTAACCAAAGAATCCTAAAGTAGTTAATTTATAAGTACTTCATAAGTCTGAATTGCTTAAAAAACAAAGTCCAAACAAAAGTAACACATTATCAGTAAAATGTATATATTGTAACACTCAAGATCTGGGTTTTATTGCTTATATTTCAAATGTTCTCAAAATTTCAAGTACAGTAAGTTTTCCTTGTAAAAGAATTATTCTGATTCTATCATACATTTATAACACGTGCTCCCTATTTGATTGGACAAAAATCTAAATCTTAAGCATTGTAATTCTTTTTAGTGTGAAAGTTAGGAAATTAAATTATGCTAATATTCATCCACAATTAATAAATTATTAAACTCACACTAAATCTAATGTTTTGAAGCCTGGAAATCGGTACTTCCATTAATGGAGTAATTTAAATTCCTATTAAGGTTGAGTTCACTTAGAAAAACTAAGTAAAATAAAGATGACTTTATAGTTGATATACCCAAGAGGCTGCTCTGAGGGAGTCACCCACGGTAAGTGCCAGTTCCTGTTAATACCTAAAAGAATGTCTGTCAGCTTTCTAAGCACCTTATGATCATGGGACGGAGATCATATGGTAGGTAGCACCATCATTGGCCCCCTAATTCTTTCTCTCTTGTCCAAATTATAGCACATGCCACTGAATAGGAACCCTGCTTGAAATCTTACCTGTCTCTTTTCCAAACAGTGTGTATGCTAGTTTGTGTCATATTTAAGAAGAGAGGGAGCAAGATCTATTCAAGATTTTGAACCACGGAGTGTGGATTTATATCCTGGCACTATCATTTACTAGCTGTGCAATATAGGCAGGTTGTTAATCTCTCTGTGCCTCAGCTTCTTCACCTTTTTATGGTGATAATGATACTACCGGCTTCACAGAGTTACTATGGAGCTTAGTGAAACTAATATTTTCAAGAGCTTAGAATATCATGTGGCTCCATAGTAAACACTGTGTTTGCTAAACATACCATGGTGTTGCCTAAAACCTTTCAAAGGTTTCTTACTGTCCTCAGGGACAAAGTCTATACTCTTTAATTTGACTTTCAAAACAACAACTTATCTTTCCAACCTCATCTCTGTATACCTCACCTATTCAGACTTAAGTTTTTTGAAAAATTGCTTACATGTCTTTTAACTTAAGGAATTTACCTTGGCTACAATGTATTTCTTTGGCTTTCTCCATAAGTCCTAGCCTTCTTATAAGTCTTAGTTCAGGTATCACTTTTTCTCCAGAGCCTTCTCTAGCCTGTAAAGCTGTTATACATCCTCAAAGAGAACTGTTTTTTTTTTGTTTGTTTGTTTCTTTACTCATATAACTAGATTTTAGGCTATTTTAAAAAAGAAATTAATTTTTATATACTGTTGTAACCTATATGCATAGCATATGAGTCCAATATATATTTATTCAAAAAACAAGAAAAATGAATAATCAAATAATGGGCCATACAGCCGCTGTATTATAAAAACGTAGATCACTTTTCCTCTATTATGACCTCATTAGCTAGCCAGGTGGTGTCTGGGACAAAAAACATCCATGAAAGAAAAACAAAGAGATCAAACTAGTTGGTGATCTTAATTTGAACAGATACAAAGGTAATGTAAGTTAGTCACAGGCCAGCTTGGTGATCCGTTCAAGGCATACCCTGTCTCCATCTCTCAGCTAGCCCAACTACTGAAGTAATGCTATTAAGCAAATTGCTTCAGTTATCTGACTCCCAGTTACTTGGTAGATTGTTCTTCTTGACTTTCTTGCAGCTGGTTGAGGTCATGTGACATTTTGGCCAAAAAGCTGTAAGAAATGAAATATATTACTTCTGAGTCTGATTGTTTAAAACCCTATAGAGCTATCTATCTCCCTGTCAAAATGACTTAGTCACTCTACATCCAGGTATGAGATAACAAGAAGCAGGACCACAAACCCACCTATGATAGTTATGTACTGGGACCAACATATTAACATTTGCTGTAAGAAGCTACTACAATACTTTAGCCCACAGAATAACATTCCTAATAGTGAAAAAAAAAAATGTCTCCAGGAAACAACAACCCACAGACTACACACTGGAGAACGTTGATCAAGATTTCTAAAAACTCTGGGAAAACACTCCAAGGAAACTATCTCCCAAATTCTACAAAATCTTTATTTTGTAGGCTCAAGTCTGTAACAATAACATTATTTTCATGACTGAGCTATGAGGAAACTATTTTGATTCTTTGGGAAAAAATTGAACTTTTAAAATCATATAATTTAGGAGAATATGTTTCTAAAATAACTATTGTAAAATTACAACAAATTTAAGTTGTAATTCTTAAGCTGAAGCATTTGCTTTTCATATCAAATAATAAGTGAACAAAAGAAATCATCATTCAGAGTTATACTGGGTACAAGGGAAAATAATTAATCTGATATGTTTTGGTCTTGCAAGTTGAGCAAGACATTTTGCCAATTTGGAAATGCTCTATCTTGAATTTAGTCACCTTCTTAATTGTTTTTATTTTTTATACAAATGTTATGGGTTTTTTTTTTCTGTTTTAAAAGGCAGAAAGTAAATGACATTTATTTTCTATCAAGGGGTAGATCACACTGGTTTCCTTAACCTCAATACTCCATTCTTCAGTTCAAGGGACAACGGAATTTATATTATCCTGAGTCTCTGAAATAGGACTTCCTTGATCCTATGCTAAGTTTCCATTGTGTGTGAGAGTGTAGTGTGTGTTTGTGTGCCTGTGACTGTGTCTGTGTGTCTGTGTGTCTGTTTCCTGATAAGGAAATTATATTTGTTTTCTCCCAGTAATAAAAAAATGACAAATAGATATTTTGCTGACATTCTGTTAGCAAATCTTCTGGTGGGAAATATGACAAAAGAGGAGGATAAAGAAAAAGTTTTGCTTCCATAAAGGTAAAAGTGATTTTAAAAATTCATAGTAGTAACAAGAACTTGTTTTCTTGGGACACAGAGAAAGGAACTGATTTCCTAGAGCTGAGGTCCTTTGACTTCTCACTTCTTATAAAATAGGTATTATCTAACCTGAAATTCTGGGTAATTTCACTACCTGCCCATAACAAGATTAACAACAGCAATGCCAATAAAAACACCATCAATAAATAGTCCTACTATTGAAGAGATATTTTAAAACACCTTTTTGTGGAAAGAATGCATTGGTTTTTCAAACAGAATCTATCAACACATGGATTCTCTAACAATAGCCACAACAGACACAGATGTTGGAAGTGACTCCATGCTGAAATAGAGGCTGGGGGGCACAAGTAAATGAATAGTATACTCATGGAAAATGTGAAGACAAATGAATAATTTTGAATAAGGTAAGTATTTTCAGAACTACAGGATAACTGATTTGCTGTTGGTCACTCAAGTGCCTGAATGCAGCAGTTTCTTGATAATCTGTTAGATATTTCCAACTGTCTATTTAGTAATTGTGATGCCTTTTCTGGTTAAGAGTCTCCTACAAGGTCATCCATACTACAAGAAAAAGAGAGAGAGGGAGAGGGGAACTAAGTTTCCTTTTTGTTATCTGACTAAATGCAGAGTTTGTAAGACTGTCTATAAAATTAAAATACATTTTTCTTTCTTCCAAAAAAAATATTTAGGGATCTTTCATAAATGTGTATGATTTGAATGCAAATGAATGCCTCATATTATATTCTAGCATAAGGAAGTTATTCTGCAATCTCAAAACAGTATTAATATTATTTTAAATATTTTTTTTTGTTTCTAAAACTTGGGAAATCTCACATTTTAGTAAAGCATGGTATGTAACAGCCCCTTTTTTATTTGAATGGGCTAATCAAAGGATTGTAACCAACTGGCCAAAACATCGCTATTCCCCACTTACTGCTCTCTTAGAAGCCTTTCTACATAGATTGAGGAGGTCTTTCCAATGGACCCAAAATGCAGCTTTAGAGCCATTCTCAAAATAATCTATTCAATAATTTATAATAGATGGGAATTCACATACACCTGTTATAATTTTTTATTTCCTTTTCTAATTCCTCCACAAAAATACAAATTCTCTTTTAGCAGTGGTTATTATTCATCTTTATATAGGATAACACAGCTAAGCATATGGTATACATATGGCCAATTAATATATGATTAAGTTCAAGTTCTATATTTGATATTATAAAGATATGAAATTTTCATGTGAGGATCTCTCATTTTTATTTTGTATAGCTAGTATGTAATTACATATACAATGTTAAATGGTTGTATAAAATCATACATTTAAGAAATGTAGTACTAAACAGAGTTCTTCAAAAATCGCAGCTTTTTACTGCAACATGTGCTCACTAAAATTTTTTTCACCTGAAGGCATAGGCTTATCTTTTAATTTGAAGCCATTGAAAATTTCTGAAATATCTGAAATAATGATTCAACTAAATGAGAAAAGGGCAAAGAATTTAGTTGGTGAGGTTCCCAGTAACACTAGAACAATCATCTTTGACATTAGGGAAATCCTAATAATGCAGAGGCAGGAAGACTTCCGCAAAACTGTGATTTTTTTGTATTATTATTATTATCGCTTACTGGTGCCCTCCTTTCTCCTCTGCCACTCAACCTAAACTCACCACATTTTGGTTGAATCTCCCACTCATATAAACGCACATTCTCTCCCTCAGGTTGTGGCACTCATATTCATGTACTTATCCTTTCTGTATAATTACTATCAGCTTCCTGTCAACAAATAGCCTGCTAACATGCTATCTAGTAATAGCTTAAAGCACATTTGACATTTTTTAGGATACTCTTGAAGATGATAAAGATCTTGAAACATAAATTAATCATTACTAATAGTGAAATTTTAGTTATTAACATCAGAATTCCCAAGAAATGTTTGAGAGCACAAAACTGGTCACTTAGAACTTCAAGAATCCATTACTCATAACCTAGCAGTCAAGAGAGTGAATGTACTTTGCAATCTATATACCATCTAATATTATTCTAAAGCCAATGCTTATGTGAACCTAAAAGATTATAAATCTAGAAGTTCTTCAATAACTCTTTCCCAACAGATTGGTAATTACTGGCATTCCTCGGTAATTACTGTTACTACAAAATTGTCTTGCTTCTACAACAAATATGTGTAAGGAGAAGAAAGAGAAGTTGTCTTTACTAGATTAAAGATTATCTAGAACTACATTTCTCTAAATTTCAGTCTACATAAAAATGAGGCAATATGTTTTAATTATACAGCATTGTTAAAACCTATCAATTCGAATGCTTGTGATTCATTGCCAGTTAACTGAAAGGAGTTGTTCTGAACATTTATCCTTTTCCTTAGTATCATAAAAATGAATATTTTCACACAATGGAGAACTACTTCCCGCACTAAGAAACTGTCACACTCACAAAGCTAGTTGATCTCCCAAGCATTACTGCTAGGTACAGTTAGGTAGTTATACTTCCTGGATTCTAAATTTAAAAGCACATTTTACCACAATCCAGATTCTACTATTTAAATCTTAGGCATGAGCCAGAATATTGAGGAAGGAAAAAAATTCATTCCTTCATAGATTCTGTGAAAGAATCAGGGAATTAACTTGACAAGCTAATTATATCTTATATAAATATGCTCTTTAGACTTTCGATTTTAGAGTTCACAAAGCACTTTCATACGAATTTTCCATTTGATTATCAACCAAGTAGGAGCTGTGATCCATGTTTTTTAAATATGAGAAAAATGTCTGAAAATGACTTGCACAAGATACTCCTGACACTCATTTCAGAATTCTGCATTCCCCCATTCTCAACTCATATTCCCCCCAAAAAAACAAAAACAGCAAGTTGAAATAATAGATTATTATAAATATTCTGACCCATAAACAATCTCAGTGGGAAACCCTTTCTGATCCCACTACTCCTCACTTAGATAAGATTATCTAAAAATAGCTACCATTTCTTTATTTTGCAACTGCTTTAAATTATCAGGAGCCCCGAGACCAGTCTCCAGAGTCTGTACTCAATGTCTACTTTCACTTTAAAATGTAATAAGGAAAGGAATTTAGCTGTCTTAAAAAAATGGTCTAAATGGCAGATTTAACTCAAAATAGCCACCAGAATTACATAACCAACCAAATGCATTTCCTTTTTACACTAAGATACGACTCATATAATACAAAATCTAAATTGCATACATCAGCAAGACAGAAAGAGAAGTCAAAGCAGGTCTTCCTCAGCCATTATCTGGTGCAACTGAAGGGCTCTAATTTTATTTACTCTTGAGCTTTCATTATACAGTTATAATGCCTCATAAACTGACTTTCTGTGACAATTGCCGATATACTTCAAATAGTATGCTTTGCCCAATTATATTTACATCAATCATTCTTTTGAAATAATGCAGGCATAATCTTGTTTTCTAAAGTATTTTAAATTAGTAAAAACACCTTTGACATTGAATCAGACTAAAGTGAAAGACTGATTTATTAGAAATTGATATTAAAAAGGCATATATTTTCCTTTTCTTTAGATAAGTATATTTAGCATTTTCTTCATAGATGAGTTTCATTTCACCTAGTTATTTGTAACAATAAAATATTCTTGGATGTCACGATACCATTTTCCAAAGTCCAATATGTATCATCACACCTTTCTTGTTTGTAGATAGGCACACCATATACAAGACCAACTAAAGTGACCCATTCAACTGAGATAATTACTAGGATAATTAAAGTAACACATGCTTATTATAAAACACTGGCAATAGAACCAGATTTCAAGTTTAAACCAGAAGCGCATCACAAATTCTGTCTCCAACATTCATAAAACAATAGTATTATCAACTTTAATAGCATACAAATGAGTCTAAAATAGCAGCAGCCATAATATATATGGTATCTGCATGCACAAGGAAGGGAAAAACTAAGTAATCTATTCAGAAACTGGATAAATGTAACGCTAAATGTGCTTTGTTCTAAATTAGCCTGATTCATCTGCTACCTCAGTTAGTCAGTTGGTATATTTTGGGCAGAAGTAATGCATAATAAGGGCCAGGCACATTGGCTCATGCTTGTAATCACAGTGTTTTAGGAGGCTGAGGTGGGATGATAGCTTGAGGCTAGGAGTTCCAGGCCAGACAGGGGAATACTGCAAGACCCTGTCTGTACAAAAAAAAATTTTTTTATTTATCCAGGAGTGGTGGCATGTACCTATAATCCCAATTGTGTTGGAAGATCCCTTGAGCTTAGGAGTTCAAGGTTGCAGTGGGCTATAATCCTACCATTGCACTTTAGCCTGGGCAAAACAGCAAGACCTCTTCTCTAAAGAACGAGCAATGTGGCCAGGCGAGGTGGCTCCCTCTTGCAATCCTAGCATTTTGGGAGGCTGAGGTAGGCAGATCATGAGGTCAGGAAATCGTTTCAACCCTAACACGGTGAAACCCCATCTCTACTAAAAATACAAAAAAAATTAGCCAGGTGTGGTGGTAGGCACCTGTAATCCCAGCTACTCAGGAAGCTGAGGCAGGAGAATCTTTTGAGCCCAGGAGGCGGAGATTGCAGTGAGCCAAGATCATGCCACTGCACTACAGCCTGGCTACAGGGAGAGAGACTCAGTCTCAAAAAAAAAAAAAAAAAAAAAAAGCAATGCATAATAGTATTCATAATTCTTTCAATATTTGCCAGGGCAATAAGCACAATAAAGGGTTAATAATTGAACTCCTTTTTGAGATTTTTACATTTTAAATTCATAGAAACATTTATAATATAACTTAAATTTCTATGAACTTTTTAGTTTCAAAGTGTATGTTCAACAATAACATCTCATTTGAACCTTAGATTCTATGAGATTGGACAGAAAAATTATCATTATTCCCATTCTATCAATGAAGAAATTGATTAATTTTTCCATGATTTCTAAATTCCCTTGGAAAATTCTCCAGATTTTGCCACTTGGAAGGACATACACTTTCACACTTAGATTTGAAAGTGGCCATATTTAGCGTGCTTTCCCTAGAACTTCTCTTCTACTCTCTACCACACACTCATATATAATATCTCTCTCTCTCGGTTTTGTTGTTTATGCAATAAATGTTTGTAATGCTGGATTCAATACATTGTTGTTTTATTTATTGGTTTGTTTATTTACATGTTTTCTTTTCCTACTGAAGTTCCATTGCGGAAATAAATGAAATCACTTAGCAAGTATTTTAGAGCCCAATTATTTCCCAGACATTATGCTAGGAGCTGAAGATGCAGGAAAGCTATTATATTTGTCCTTTTGGAGTCTAATATGTAGTTTTAAAGGCACAGATACAGAGAAATTACAAAAGTGATGGCTGTTACAAAGCAGAAGCACAAGGAACTATACCAGATCCATTACAGATGGAACTAACTGCATCTGAGAGATTAGTTACTTCAACCTGAAAGAAGCGATGCTTAAATAAAATGAGTTGAGTAATCTGAAACTGTTGAAAGGAACAAAGTTCTAGAAAACATGAACACATATTTTCATGAACATGAAACATAGGATTTAAAATGTGGTGTTTGACAAACTAAAGAGGTTCAACATAGTTAAAGAATAATGAGCAAAGGGTTTCTCAGGTTTAGAGTTTGGCCAGAAACAAATTTCAAAGAGCCTTGAATATTGGATTGTATATTGACAGTAATGAAAAGTTACAGAAATATTTTCAGCAGTAATATGGTAATAGTTACTCTTCAAAACTACCACTTTTGAGTTCCTGAGAAGGCAAGCAAGGGTGAATTTTTAAAAATACAGTTATGAATTGAGTATAGAAATCCAGATGAGAGACAACTGAAGTTGGCTTGGACTAGAATGGTGGTAAGGCGGTCAAGTGAAGAAGTTACAGGATTCAACCCACAATCGGGAAGTAGTAGAATCAGTAGGACTTGGCTATTTCTTGGTAATTGAAAGAGAAGGAAAAGAATACTTTTTAGATTTCTGACTTAACAGGAAATATGGAAGAAGGAGAAGATTTAAAGAAAAAATGAAAATACTAAGACTGAGGAGCTCATGAGATATCTTCGTAGGGATGTCACCGAGTCATGTGGACATTGAAGCAACTAGGTACATAATTTAAAAACTTGGGTATCAATCTGATTAGTATCAATATATAGCCATGGAATTATAGAAAAACCTGCAAAACAAGAACACAGATTGGGACAAGGATCGGGCATTAAGAAAGTTGAATGTTTTAATCTTAAAATGGGAAGCATGAACGTTTCAAATTGGATCTTATATTCTGACATTTAACTGAGATTTCCATGTCAAAAGCACTAAGATTATACAGATCTGCCGCAGGACACTGACCAAAGAGCATTTATAAAATTAAGCCTTCCCTATAACATATGTATATGTACATCGTGCACATCCTGTTACAACTTTTAGTTATTTTGAGTCTGGCCATTGTCGTTCATTCCTGTAATCCTAGCACTTTGGGAGGCCAAGGTGGGTGGATTACCTGAGATCAGAAGTTCAAGACAAGGCCACCTAGCCAACATGGTGAAACCTGTATCTACTAAAAACACAAAAATTAACCAGGTGTGTTGGTGACACCTGTAGTCCCAGCTACTTAGGAGGCTGAGACAGGAGAATCACTTGAACCCAGGAAGCAGAGGGTGCAGTGAGCCAAGATCGAACCAACTACACTCCAGCCTGCATGACAGAGCAGTTGCCTTGACTTAACATTTAATTTCCAAATAGAACTCATTTTATTGCACATTAAAACTTCAACATATCTGTTAAGATATCACATTCAAAAATACATAATATAATAATGAAGACAATTCTCTCAGAATACTAATAATTGTTTAGAGAAGGAACTTAAAACTCTGTTTAATTGGAGAAGAAAGTATAGTTAGATATCATTTTACATATATGAATATCCATAGCCATTCCTTTTTTTTTTTTTTTTTTTTCCAAGAAATGAACTAGCCAAGAAAATAGATGATTCTAGGAGGGTGTAAATGAATAATTTCAAAGAAAAGTTTGGCATTTTAGAAGACAGAACCTTAAGGTAACATAACCAATAGAGGACACCTAGTGGTCTTCAGCAGAATCAATATTTGCTTGCAGAAAATATCAGGCAATTCACACATATGTAAGAATGTTGGTGTTAGTAGATATGCCAATTTGAGAAAGATGTCATCACAAATATTATAAGTATTACAGAAATATATGTTTAAACATTTCAGATAACTTCCATATACTTCATTTCATTTGAACTTCACACTGGTTGGTTGTTTGTGGGCATAAATAAGTCACTTTATGCGATTTTCCCTAGATTATGTAGAAAATAATGTTGCAGTTGAAATATACACTAATTTCTGATATAAAATCCATTCCATACAATCATAAAAATCAAAACCTCAAATATAATTGATAATTAAAATAGTAAAACACTGCAGGTAGACTTCATAGAAGGCCTTATCATACTTTATTAACTGATACAAACATTTTCCAACAGCAAGAGTACTTGACAAAGATAAACCTTTTTTTAGCTGTCTAAAAAAGTAGTGTGTTTGACACTGACTGCATACAAAAAAATGCAAGGAAGTGATAAACCTCTCTTCTAACTGGTGTTGTTAGCCCTATCCATAGTGGCCTCCAATCCTCTTCATTCTGTAGTACTCTAAAATGTGTATCTCCTGACTAAAATGCAACAATGGTACCTTTTGATTAAGTCTATCCTTAGCACAAATTCTGGTCTGCATATCTAAACTTAATCTGGAGATGTGCATCTACTGCCCTAGGCTGCTTGTATGTTGTGTCTTGTGGAATGCACTGGTCTGCCTGGCCCACTTGTTCAGCTTGGTAACCCACATTCCAGATTCAAAATTCAGTTCAGTATTTCAAAGGCTTCCTCTTGTGCAGAAGCAATTGTGTTGCTCACTCCCTTATTTGTGCCACCACTTCTTACACCATCTGTGATTATTTGCTCACATCTGCTTTTCTTACAAAACTGGCATCTGTCTTCTATTCTTATTTGCAGCGTCTCCACATAACAGATTACTCAGTAAACCCTTGGGAGTGAAGAACGAATACTCTCTTATTATTATTTATTGGATTCACAACATGAGAGATTGCCAGTATTTAGTGGATAAGCATGCTCTGATTATTTATTGTATTTATAACCCTGCAGTAGTATACCAAAAAATTCAAGGGCAAAATTTGACACTGATTCTTCCCTATGATGTCTACGTCTGGCAAAAGGAAAGGGAAATGTGTGTAATAAAGCATTAGTAACCAAATGATCATGAACACATGCACGTAGAGCAAGTAGAAATTTTCATTGTAAAGGTATTGACTGTCACAGTAGAGTCCATCAATACAGAATACTTTCCGGAAATTAGTTTAAGCCTGATTTTTTTTTTTTTTTTTGAGATGTTTTGCTCTTTTCACCCAGGCTGGAGTACAATGAAATGATCTCAGCTCACTACAACCTCCGCCTCCCAGGTTCAAGTGGTTCTCCTCCAGAGTAGGTAGGATTACAGGCACCTGCCACCACACCCAGTTAATTTATATATATTTTTAGTAGAGACATTTTTCACCATGTTGGCCAGGTTGGTCTCAAACTCCTGACCTCAGGTGATCCACCCACCTCAGCCTCCCAAAGTGCAGGGATTATAGGTGTGAGCCACTGTGCCTGGCCTAAAGTCTGATTTTTAAAGGAGTGACAGAAAAAAAAAAAAAAAAAAAAAAAAAAAAAAAAAAAAAAAAAAAAAAAAAAAAGGCTTTCCAAATCAGAGATGTAGCAGGAGTAAAATTATAGAAGCAGAAAGAATCATTTCCTGCAAGGAGGACTGTAAAACAAAAACACAAACAAACAGAAAAGAATTGGGTGCAAATATGAAGTGACAATGGTAAAAGCAGGGAACAATGTGCTGGAGAGCCTTGTAGGCACAGCGAAGAAACACAGATTTGATGTGATAAGCAACAGGGAGCCTCTCTAAAATCTAGTATAGGGCAGGTTTGGGACAACTCTGCTGTTTGCTTATGGCAAGTCTTAAAATCCTATGTTTTTTTAAAATATGAAAGTAATTAAAATATGTATTGTATAATTATAGATAGGCAATCTATAATAAGAGTTAGTTTCTACTTTGTACCAATTTGAATGCTAAAATTAACCAAAGACAGAAACTGTAATCTGCATTAGTTCCCTGCAGAATAAATTTCCTTATTACTTCTCTGTTGTTATATATGATTTGTATATAAAACTATCTCTAAGCCAGTACAAATATCTAGTATTGGTTTCAAGACAAGCATTGAAATGTTCAAGACACATTATTCATATGAAATTGCTATAAATATATAAGATCGAAACCACAAGCCCTCCTTCCTGCCCCAAAATGTATTTAACTGATCGTAATTTGTCCCAGTTCTGTATAAGGGAGGTTGGGGAGATTCAAAATGATGATTAAAAAATAAAATATTATAGTTATATATCCCAAAGCCATAGTTATTATATAATGATGCATTTCCTACTTTTTAAAATTAACTATGAAATATTTATGCTTTATCTATGACATTAAGTCCTACAAAGAGATAATCATTACAGTGTAACATTTCTCTTTGCAATGAATATTTCCTAAACCTCTAAAAAATTTCGAAGGTCATCTCCTATTGATAAAATACTGAGATCAGCAGCTGTAAAGGAACTCTTCGCCTTTACAAACTGAATAATCGCCTATTCACTAAGCTCTTAATCTACTCTTTATCTCTTCAGTGGCTTGTGATTGTCACATATTCCATTTAATTTCCAGGGATTTCCTCACCGTATGTCTCTTTTAGAAGGATCATACAGAATTGGGTCCCCTTGTGATAGGTTACGAAATAGCAGTCTGGCTTGGATCAGTATCATTACTTGTAATACAGTAACAACAATGCTGAATTCAAACAATAATTTTTTAAACTCAAATGAAAGAATGGGAAAGATTCACCTCAGTTTTCTAGCTATTGAAAGAAAAGACATTTTTGGCTTGATTTATCTAAAATATCTCTGATTTTTACCTCACCTGGCAATATATATAAAGTTTCAGTTTAATGTCACAGAGAACTATTTTTACATCCTAAATCTACTGGTCTTATAATTGGCTCATGAAAACAACTTCCCTTTTCATTTCTTAACACCATGTGTTTCATAAATTAGTTGCCCAAATCAGCTATTTCCTCCGGTATTAAACACTAATTCAGCTTTAGAAATGATAATAACATAAGGACAAAATTTTAAAGCTTCTGTATCTCATTCATAATATTTTTCTAATTTACCTGGCATCAGGGTTTCTTGTTGTTTTTCAGTTGAACTAATTCAGTCCAGAAAAAAAAAATGTATTGTTGAAGATGGAAGCAGTTTCCTATAGAAGGCAGCAGCTTCCCTCAGGAATGATTCATTTAGAACAGTGGCAGCTTCCAGACTTCACACATTACTTCCCCAAATTTGCTGAATTTAGCATTAGCCAGCTTGGTACTAAAACACTCAGAATCAAAGACATGTGGGAGAACTCATATATTCCTCTACATTCTTATTTCAAAAGCTCACAGAGCTACTTTTTCTGATTTATTTGTTATATTTCTACTTGTAAACATATTCTGGTGGCATTTATAAAAATCAGGTAGAGAGATTTCCAGTTTTGGAATCATTCAAGTTTCCTTGTAATTATGGTTAGAATCATGTAGGTGATAGAAGGATGAATTTTTATTAAATTCTGGATTATTCTTCTGTTTCTTCCCCTTTTAACAGTATTACTAACAGGCATTAAATACCCAAGATACATGATATTATATGGGGTATCATATAATCAAGAAAACATTCTTCACCTAAATGGGCTTATGGTTAATTTATTACCAAGGTCATTTATTTATAAGAAAGATCTTGCCAACTCACAACTCTAGCCTGAATGTACTTGGTTACCAAATGTCTGTAAGTGCATATTAAATTGCATTTTACAATAACGATAGCAGTAAGCTGATGTTCTTAAATTATATCATGGCATCTTTAAAACACATCATGTTACACAGATCTAGGTTCCTGTGATTACTGCCAGAAGCCAAAGGACATTGGTGTTAAGGAGTATGCTCTTCTATGACCACATGGTCTGCCATTTTATCTGATAGGATGCCATCTGTTCATCCTGCTGCCATTCTCTAGGGTAACTGGGTTAAAACGACAAGACATTAAAAATAGTCACATTGCTACTGTATTTTTAATTGACTGGATATTTATATCAGTGACTTTCCTTTCACAGGATATTTGTTAAAATATTTTTCTGTGGCCTTGTTTTAAAAGGTACTGTTCAACGTTATTGCATTGCATGCCCCACAGTCTTAATTAAGAAAAGTTCCCTACAATTTCTTAGACTATCTATAAAATGGTAAAATATTAAGATAGTTATAACTAAAACAGTATATGTCATAGTAAGAACTTATATAGTTTTGCAGTTATGAGCACTAGATCCTGACTCTGATTGCCAAGTTTAGAATCCCAGCTCTACTGCTTACTAGTTCTATGAATCTGGACAAGTTACCTTATAGTATTTAATTGTTCTCATCTGTCAAATGATGGCAATAATATCTACATCATTGAGTTATTAGGAAGATTCAGTAACCTAATACATGTAAAGGATCAAACATACTACGTGACATGTAATAAGCCTTCAATAAATATTAGAAATTATTAGCAAGAATCATCTTGGTTTGGTATTAATCTCAAGTTGGCATAAAAAAGCTTTGAGAACTGAACATTTATTCCATTTTAGATGGAATGTGTTACATAGAGAAAAATTACAAGATGAATCCGATTTCTCAAATGTGCTTCATTTGATTTTAAATATATCCCATATCTATATTTTAAGAATGATCCATTTTTATGCCTTTTTATCAGTGTATTATGCAGTGTTTTATTATTTCATGTCATTTCCTGAAATCCTGTGAACCAAAATGTCACTGACAAGCACATACAAAAACACTGCTACCACCTCACAGAATTCAAACAGAACTTCCATTTTATGACTTATTTAAAAGCATAATCTATCTTGAAAATGCTAAGAAGTATTTCTGTATGGAGTAAAGCAATAATCTATACCCAGTATATGACTTTACATGACTTTCATTAGTATTGGTTTAGGCATTCTACAGGTCTTTAGGACTGTTACGTTTATGAAGGCAATAAAATTCAGGTTATAATTAATACAAAAAGGCTTAGGAAGAAAAGGAAGTCAAATGGTTAATATGCAGACTTTGAAGATAGGGATATAAACTCCTTTGCTTGATGATGGTTTAAATCAGATCTTTGGAAACTCCAGTTGGCTGAGCCTTCTCAGGTCCTACCCACGTCTGAGAACAGCAGATGCCCTATTCAGCAAAATATGGGTCTGACTAGTCAGATTCACTCCATTTATTCACTGTACTCTTTGTGTTTTCTATGTATAATGTTCCTCATGAATATGCTCTTTTTTAGTATTATGAAATGAACTAATAGGGAGAAACTATAATAAATTACTATAAGCAAGGCCTAATAGTGAGCAAAATTTTAATACACTAAAAACAAAGCCTTTATATATACAACGTGGAAATAAAGAAGCAATCAGTTTTACCCAAACATGAGTTCAATGAAACTTCAATATTAGAGGAGTCAAAAACCACACTATCTCGTAGAGCTAATGATGTGCCAGATTAACAATCAGACCCTACACATCTTTATCAAAGATAGTACTTGATGTATTCATATTAGAGTTAAAAAAAAAAAAAAAACAAGGCAGGAGAGGGGTTGTATTGAACAGGATAATTGTTAATTAAAGTGTATTCATTTTAAAATATAATCCATTGGCATAAAATGATCACTATTTTTTCAGCTCATTCAAATCTATTATTTGATCATATATTTTAGGGATACAAATTTATCACTTACGCATGAAAAAGAGGAGTCAAGTACATTTTTCTACTTGAATTTCATAAAACTCATTATATGTAGCACAGTTGTTCATTTTAAAAGTCATATTTAACAGTTTCATGATATAGATTTAAAAAAGAAAAAGATGCATCTTACCTCTTCCCATTGATGTATGTATCTAATTAACCTTGAAAGTCGTAATAAACGCAAGAGACTGAGAATTTTTGTAAACCTCACAATGCGAAGTGCCCTGGCTGTCTTGTAAACTTCTGAATCCATTCCTTTTTCTACAATAAGAAAGATATAATCCACTGGGATGGATGAGATGAAGTCAACCACAAACCAGCTTTTTAAATAATTCATCTTGATCACTTTGGGGTCCAGGATGATTTCAGAACTGTCTTCATTGACAGTCCCAGTCCTAAAATTCATGATCAGGTCCAATAGGAAAACTGTATCTGATGCCACATTGAAAATAATCCATGGTGTTGTTGTTTGCTCTGTAAAGAATGTGATTCCAACTGGTATGATGACTAGATTTCCAACCATCATTATAAGCATTATTAAATCCCAATAAAACCTACAACAAATAAAAAAGAATCAGATTTTAAGATGTAGAAAATAACCAGCATATTCCCCCCATGAAAAATTATTACTGACATATAATGAGATCAGTAAGTAAAATAACAAAGAAATGGTTTTGCAAGAAAAAAAATGTGATTCCTTAAATGGCTATAAGTCTAAATATAAGTAAAATTAATATATTCCTAAACCAAGACATTATAATTACAGAATTCTAAAAATTATATGATATGAAGCATTATACAAATAAAATCAAGAACATTCATACCCCCATTTATTTAGTAAAGAGGCAAAAAAAGCAACCTGCCTTATAGTTACAAAATATATACACAGAAACTAGAAGGAAGTGTAAGACTAGAAGATCTGTAAGAATGCCTTTGGGAAGGCTCTTTTGAGGCATTTGGAATTATTTTACATGTCCATTTACCATAGATTAGAAAAAAAATGAAATAAATAGGATACTCTAACAATTAATTTTGGTACTGCAGTTTTATCTCAATAAATACAGATTAGGTTTGCCATGGAGTCTAGGACACCCTGAAGCTTTACAGTACTCTAAATACTTATGCTTTCTTCTTCTTTTGCTTGAAATAAGAAAACTAATTTTGGTCTGATGCTAAAAAGAACTGAACAGGTTCTACTCCAGATTTGAAACCAGAATCTACCTAAAATTTGTGTTTTTATTACTACTGTGCTGAACAACTACTTTAAATATATTGCCACTATTTCTCTAAAAATATTTTCTTTTTTTTTGTTTGTTTTGAGATGGAGTTTCACTCTTGTTGCCCAGGCTGGAGTGCAATGGCACGATCTTGTCTCACTGCAAACTCTGCCTCCAGAGTTCAAGCGATTCTCTCATCTCAGCCTCCGAGTAGCTGGCATTACAGGCGCCCACCATGCCAGGCTAAAAAAATACTTTCTTTAACATTTCTAATTTAATTTTGAACATGCCTATGACTACTAATTACCTTTTGAAATACTGTTATCTCAATTTATATTAAAATTGAGAGAAAACCAGGAATGAAGTTCCTGGTTTATATAGCTTAACTAAATTCATTTGACATAACTATAACGTTATTTTTATGAGGGTTCTCTCAGTCTGTTGATGCTGCCGTTAATCAAATATTTATAGTTGTTATAGTGTCTACTTCTAAAGATGAAAAAAAAATAACTAATACAACTGTATAATCACAAAATGTTTTCAACAACATGAGCTACTTTATCCTAGTCACAGGTGTGTTCTTTGAGCAGGTTTGCATAAACAATATAAACTTCCATGATAAAAATGTCTGTTAAGCAAGATATTTTTTTTTACATGAGCACTCCTACTTAGACTGCTTTAGCTACATTTTGGTGAGGTATACATTTGTATAAACCTTTCAAAGTTACTATCATCTGCAATTATGAATGAATTACTCCTGAAATAAAAGTAGTAGTTGAAGAAAGAACTATAATATGCCCTATCTCCCCTGTCTCCAGACTTAGGATGTTGTAAAGGATAAGCGTTTATCATTTTGAAAATTCCACCAGTATTTCTGTCAAAACTTATATGTAATTTTTGCAACAAGTATACAAATACCCATGTCAGTCATACAAGATGCGCTGGTAGTTTAAATGAAATGATTTTATATCTTCTTCTCACAGTGGAAATGCAAAATATCCCATTCAACATAATAATGACAGAGGAAACACATAGAGGACGTGCAATATTGTAATAGCTATTTCACAAAGAAATGGCATCACTAAACTCTAAAATGAAACTCTGTCTACTCTGAGGATTTTTCACTCCTGGGCACTCCTATCAAGTCCCTTCTGTATGCTTCTCTCTCTGCCCCCCTCTTCAAGGCTGTTGTTCCCCTGGGTGTCACACATCTTTCATCTTCTATTCTACACAGTGCCCTTGAGAAATATTATATACTCATCCATGTCTTTAATAATTAATTTGTAACCGATGACCCCAAAAGCTTTATCTTCAGTCCATTCCTATCTTCTAAGGCTCCTAATCCTCATAATCAGCAACCCGTTAAATCTCTCTCCTGGCATATCTCACACTCATCTCAAACAGCCTGCCTAAGCTGAAACTCATAATCTCCTCTCCCTCGTATATTCCTCACATATCCCCTATCTCAGGGAATGGAACAACCTTATATGCGATTTGCAAGCCAGAAACCATGGAGCCATCCTAAAAAACTCTTGGCCCCAAATCTACTCAAACCCATATCCAATTGCTTACCATGGCTGCTTAGTTTTCACACCTAAATGTATGTTGCATTCATCCATTTGCACTTAACAATTCCCACTGCAGCTGTCCTCATTCAGAAAGTCTTACCAGCTGTTTTATTTAGAAACCAGTCACTTAAATTCTTTTATTTTATATTTTCTAATCTGTTCAATGAAGATTATTATAGAACCAAATGCACAGGGTTTTGTGGATTAAATGAAAAATATATGCTAATCCGAGGGCCTGGCCTATAATTGTGGCACACAATGCAGGTGACCTAGTCAGTATCCATTTACCTTTCCTCACCTACCAAAATAAATCTAATTTGTGAGAAGCACCCAGCAGCCTAAGGAAAAATATTCATTACTATATACATCTTTGCATTTCTGTAATTAAGATAGAAGCTTTTTTTCTGAAGGAAAACTAATATCCCATCCCTCAGAGCAACAGAGATAAAAAGAAAGTACCATTCATTCTTTATTACAGTAATAATGCTTATCACACCATAGCTTTTTGATAGCAATATGTAATATAGTCTGAAGCCATTAGCTATCTCAATACCAGTAGGAAGCTCTGTTAAACCCTGTAATATCCTTTTAAAGTAACATTGACTCTATTTTGCAGACAAAACCACAAGTGCTATTCTATGTTTATATAACACTGTCTTTAGTTAGCATGGATTCATTCCTTAGGTAACCAAAGAAAACACAATTATAACCTATTCTAGAAGTTCGATATACCTTCTTTAAATAAAAAAAAAAAAAATGGGTTCTTGAAAATTGACCCTGAAGTCCTGGCGGGGTGGATCCAAGATGGCCATTTAGGAACAGCTCAGGATTGCAGCTCCCAGTGAAAGCGAGGAGGATGCTGCAGGTGATCCCCAGGCAAGCAGGGCCTGGAGTGGAACTCAGCAGACCTACAGCAGAGGGGCCAGACTGTCAGAAGGAAAACTAAGAAACAGAAATAACCTCATCATCAACAAACAGAACGTCCACTCAGAGACCCAATCTGAAAGCCAGCAACTACAAAGACAACAGGTGGATAAATCCATAAAGATGGGAAGAAACCAGCGCAAAAAGGATGAAAACATCCGAAACCAGAACACCTCTCCTCCTCCTACAAGGGATCACAACTCCTCACCAAAGGGAACAAGGTTGGATGGAGAACGAGTGTGATGAAATGACAGAATCAGACTTCAGAAGGTGGGTAGTAAGAAACTTCTGTGAACTTAAAGAACATGTTCTAACCCAATGCAAAGAAACTAAGCACCTTGAAAAAAGATTTGACGAAATGCTAACGAGAATGGACAAAATAGAAAAAAATATAAGTGAATTGATGGAGCTGAAAAACACAACATGAGAACTATGTGAAGCATGCACAAGTATCAACAGCCGAACTGACCAAGCAGAAGAAAGGATATCAGAGGTCGAAGATCAACTCAATGAAATAAAACGGGAAGGCAAGAATAAAGAAAAAAGGGTAAAAAGCAATGAACAAAGTCTCCAAGAAATGTGGGACTACATGAAAAGACCTAATCTACGTTTGATAGGTGTACCTGAATGCGACAAAGAGAACGAATCCAAGCTGGAAAATACTCTTCAGGATATTATCCAGGAAAATTTCCCCAACCTAGCAAGGCAGGCCAATATTCAAGTCCAGGAAATACAGAGAACACCACAAATATATTACTCACGAAGAGCAACGCCAAGGCACATAATCCTCAGATTCACCAGGGTTGAAATGAAGGAGAAAATACCAAGGGTAGCCAGAGAGAAAGGTCAGGTTACCCACAAAGGGAAGTCCATCAGACTCACAGCAGATCTCTCGGCAGAAACCCTACAAGCCAGAAGAGAGTGGGGGCCAATATTCAACATCCTTAAAGAAAAGAACTTTCAACCCAGACTCTCCTATCCAGCCAAACTAAGCTTCATAAGTGAAGGAAAAATAAAATCCTTTGTGAACATGCAAGTACTCAGAGATTTCATCACCACCAGGCCAGCTTTACAAGAGCTCCTGAAAGAGACTCTACACATATAAAGGAACAACCAGTACCAGTCACTCCAAAAACATGCCAAATGGTAAAGAGAATCAACACAATGAAGAATCTGCATCAACTAATGGGCAAAACAGCCAGCTAGCACCAAAATGGCAAGATCAAATTCACACATAGCAATATTAACCCTAAATGTAAATGGATTAAATGCCCCAATCAAAAGACACAGACTGGCAAATTGGATAAAAAGCCAAAACCCA
>NW_016107395.1:4976291-5001803 GCF_001604975.1 Cebus imitator
CAATGAGAACACATGGACACAGGGAGGGGAACACTACACACTGGGGTCAGTTGGGGGGAAATAGGGAAGGGACGGTGGGGGGTGGGGAGCTGGGGAGAGATAGCAAGGGGAGAGAAGCCAGATGTAGGTGATGGGGAGGAGGGCAGCAAATCACACTGCCATGTGTGTGCCTATGCAACAATCTTTCATGTTCTTCACATGTACCCCAAAACCTAAAATGCAATAAAATAAATGGAAAAAAAAAGAAAATTGACCCCATAAAAAACGTCTTACTCAATTGCCCATGAAACTTTCTTTCTAGCTCTTGACTCTAAAAATTTATCTTAGACACTCAAGCTTCTTCTTTTCCTTAATTCTCAATTTCTATGTCTCACACATTTTATTACCATATCATCTTTCTTATCTATCCCCTCGTTCCATTCCCATTATTATTTCTGTGGGCTGGGAAGAGCTACCTTTTGCTTAAAATTCCTCATGAGTCTCCTATCTACTCTTTCTAATCAAGTCCCACCACTCCCGAAGCAACTTACCTAACAATCAATCTGCTAGGTCAATAACCAACAATGACTCTCTCAATTAAACGAAAACAACTTTGTTTGTCAAGGCACTCCATGATATGGCCTCCTCCTGCCTTTCCATCCTCCTCTTTTAACAATTGAGGACAAGCATCCCATATCTTAGGCAAAAGAGCACTTGCTCATGCTTTGCCTTCATGCCTACCTAGGTACACATATAGGAGGTATGATTACTTCCATTCCACTCTACCTAACAGCATTCTACTTCTCCCTCAAATCCCATTCTAGCAATGAGTTTCTTAGTTTCTTGTGGGTTTTTGCTTTTGTTTTTTATTTGTTTTTTGGTTTAGTAGACTTTATTTTTACAGTAGTTTTAGATTCAGGGCAAACTTGAGCTGATTGTACAGAGATTTCTCATATACTCCCTGCTCCCTACACATGTATAGTCCCTCCCTATTAACAACATCCACCACCGTAAAAAACCATTTGTTACAACTAATAAGCGTACACTGATACCTCATTATCACCCAAAGCCCACAGTTTACATTAGGGTTCACTGTTGTTGCACATTCTATGGGAAACACATAGTGACATGTACATACATGAGTAGTTTCACTTCCCTAAAAATCACATGAGCTTTTCCTATTCATCCTTGTTTCCCCTCATTTGTTATTTTTTTTTTACAAACCCCAGAGCAGCATATATTCTCAACATGCTTCCTAATGTATTTTTGATTCTATTACTAATTATTTATATGTGTTTCTTCCATCATTACCAGATTTAAGTTATTTAAAGTTCAAAACTATATCATGTCTTCTATATACTTTCTTCTATAAGATAGCATCTAAGATAGCAAATGTTAAAAAATATTTATTAATTGGATTTTAAATAAAAACATAAACTTTAATGGGGGATATTTAAAGAAAACATTTTATAATAAGTAAAGAGCCATTAACAAAGTAAATAATAATTTCTTAATTTCTTTTGCGTATAAATATGGATTTTACTTATTGAGGATTTTTACAACAAAATACATTAAAATAAGTAAAATAGGAAACAAAGAGGTTAGAAATATGCTCTTAGGTTAGATATCTAAAAAACAAAAGAGTTGTGTATTTGACATGATTTGACATATTGTATTATCTATCTACTTCTATTCATCCTGCCCCAGAGAAATAGTATTTGTAAAAGTACTTCATTGGACTTTGAAGGCAGACCAGAGTTAACTGGATGATTTGGAGCAAGATACTTAGCTGCCATAAATTTCCATTTTTTTCTACTACCCTTAGAATTACTCTGCATGAGGACTATATGCAATAGTGTATGCAAAGTGTAGCATACAGAACCTATGTTAGAAGAGAACCCTTGACCCAAAAATGGTAGCTTGGGAGTTCTATCTCACACTGGGATCTCTATAGTATCCCGAACAAGGTTTTAGTTCTCTACAAAGCCTGACTTCCACATTGATAGGACTCTCTACTCATTTCTCCTTCCTTATAATAAATCCCCATCAATTGACGGGAGTGGAGGAAGAAACTGTTACGTAGAAACTTCCTTTCTCTGAAATACCAGCAAAGCAGAGAGGACACTCACTGAAAACTACGTGATCTTTATAATTACAGCAAAGTCATAAACTAGATAACTATTTTACCTTTTTAATGGAAATATATACAATAGGCTACATAAAATAATATTTCAAATTATAATTAATATATTAGCACTAATAAGTATAATATTAACTACTAATAAAATAATTTTGATAGGCCACTTATTTTTTAATGTAGAATGTCTCTTTCTAAATAGGTTTTTATAAGAGAGAGAGTGGCATTTAATCCATGATATATTAGCACTAATAAGTGTAATATTAACTACTAATAAAATAATTTTGATAGGCCACTTATTATTTTAATGTAGAACGTATCTTTCTATATAGGTTTTTAGAAGAGAGAAAGTGGCATTAAATCCATGATATTAAATCAAGAAGAATTCCAAATTCAGTCATACAATTTTTTTCTATACACACATGCATCCCTCTAATGTTTGTGGTAAGGAGAATTCCTCCTTGTTACTAACAAAAACTTCCCACTCCTCTAAAGGTCCTCAGATCCAGTTGCTTAGGATATCTGCTCTAGTTGTAACATCCTGATGTCAGACATTTCTAACCTAAAGCTTTAATGAGATTTAAATAATCATCATACTTTACTGCTACTAAAGGTGTTTGTATTCACAATATTCTCTCTAAATAGTAAATGAAAGTTCTCTTCTTCCCTCTCTCTGATGAAATAAATATTTTTTATTTACCAGAATTGAAGAAATAGAATTCCCAAAAAATAAATGCTTTTGATAATTTCTCATCAAATCTAGCACCTCTTTGGCTGACATGCAGACCTACTGTGCTGCTTTTGTGAAGTCCCACTGGTTTCAAAATTAGTGGTGCTCTGGGAGATTAATAAACATCACTAGCTGCATTATAAAAGTTTGGACCATTGTATTTAGAAGAATGATCCCTTGATAACAATTATTTTCTAGATATGAAACAGGAATTAAGCACATGTTTGTAACAACTTATTTATCAATCTGCATAAATAAACAAATAAATACCCAGCTAGATTTAATTTTTTAATAAAAAATCAGGTCCCAAATGTTATTTAAAATTGATTCAATTTTTAAAATCTAATAGCCTGATGATTAGGTACATATGTTTTGAAAAATAGCGTTAAAAAATAGCAATCTCTACATAGCCTGATGTTACTTCAACAGTTGAATAAATTCCAGTTCCTTCACAGAGCTCCCTTTCACCTTATCCCCATCCCAATTGCAGTTGATCTCCTGTTGTCCCAAATGCCTATCCTAATTTCTCTACATGATTTTCAGCATCTGAGTGCATCTGCTACTGAACAGTGAATACCCTGCCATAATATGATGTCAACAATAATTTGATAAAGACTGCTTAATAAGCAGTATCTAAAAATACTGTTTTAGCCCTTATTCCTAGCAAAATTAAATGCCAGTCATCTTTATACTTAAGTTACCTAGCAAATAGTATACATGCTGCTGATTTCCCAGTGATTAAATTCCAAATTAGTATCTGTGTTAATGAGGGTTTATTATAGCATTACACAATCCTAGTTAAAATAATTATGATCATTTGTTCTTTTGGATGACTTCAAAATTAATCAGGTACAAGCCTTTGTTTCTTCTCAAATGGTAGAATTATGATGCATGTTTTTAAACTGTTTTAATCTTCTTTCTTTAGACAACAAGAACAAAGATATCATTCAAGGGGACTTACATTGTGTTATTCAAATTCACTTCAAATGAAGGCCACAAGTTTCATTTTGCAGAATCCAAACATCTGCTCCCCCCTAAATATAGCCCATGAATTATATTTAAGTCTATAGCTTTAATCAAAGGATACAGGATGGAGAAGAACTCCCTGGGCATTAAGTACACCTATTCTGCAACATTCTATCTTTATAAGGACATGTAAATTTTCCATTTAAAAAATCCTTAATTTAAATTATTTAGAAATAATGTATAAAATAGCTCCTGGTGTTTAAATTTAGAGCTCTCCAAAAAGTCTAATTCAAAGCTACTCCTTAACTTCTAAGTAGTTTTATTTGATGGACCATTAGGTGGTTTTTAAATTTTATTTCCTACTTTCAACTCTTGACAATTTATTCTTTTAAGGAAAGCAAAAATACTGTCCAGTTTTAATTTCAGATGGATTTTCCCCTCATTGCTATTGTAATCCTCCCACCACATTGCCTATTTTCTATTCATCCAGTTTATTTTTCTTCTTGCTGATAATACAAGTCACCTCCCTGTGTTTCTTGTCACTCTATAGATCTCAAAAATCTTTATTCTCTTTGTTAAGTCGTAAGCTGCCAATGCCATACATATCATTTGCATTATTGTTCCAATTTGTGGGTGTGATGGACAGTACTGAATCAAGCACATAATTGTGCCCTTCAGTCTTTAAAATGTCCATGTTTTATGGAAGCTTTGGAATGTGTTTATGATCCTGATTTCTAGATATAACAATTTATCTTACCAAATATTAAGGGTGCAGCATTAGGGCTATAAAGTATTAAATATTAAATAAAGTATTATCTAATAAATAAAATATTTATTAGCTAATAGACACTTTAAAGACATGGTCTTGTTTGATATTCAAACAGCCAAAGAGGTAAGCAACCTTGTCTAAGTTTGAAAAGAGGAAAACTGAAACCATCTAATTAAGGACATTTCTTAAATTCTTGAAAGCAGAAAATTATGCAAATTGATTTTGAATCAAGACCAATTTCTCTACTTGCACTCTTCCCGCCATATTCGGATAAATAATTTAAGAATTTAAGACAATTCTTTTTTAAAATTGTATGCTTAATAGAAAAGCAATGACAACTCTTACACCTACGCTTATCAGTCACCCATCTAAGCAGATAGTTTACGTAACTGTTTTCACGAAAGAAGAGGAATAGACTATGATGCTACAGGTACAGCTCCATGCCAGGCCTTTGGTCTCTCTGCCTTTTGATACAGAAACCACTAAGAGTTTGCCTGCATTCCCAAAGACTCAAAGAGATAGCTCCCCTGTGCTTATGCCCATATAGTAGCACACAACTTCTAAACAGAGGAGCTATGACATTGCCTGTTTCAAAGGGATCTCTGAATTACTTCTGCCTTAGCCTGCAAAGGTATCTCACTAGTGCGTTGACCAAAGTCAGTTAATATCCTCTAAATGCAAAAAACACTTGAGAAACAAGAGTCAAATGTAGTACCAAATATTCTCTCCAAATAGTTACAACATAATAATGTCAAAAAATATGTACACAGCACATATTGTTCTAAGTGCTGTGAGAAATGTATACACAAACTATATAAAAATTCTGTCCTCAAGGACCACCAAAAAGATGAAGGCCTAATATGCCTAACATGAAGCAGTTAAATATGACTAAAAGAAAATTTAAGACATGTTCCATACATTTCACACCATAGGTATTCTAGGTTTCCAAAAGAGATAATCAATTGGTCATCTTTTAAGTAAGTTCTAGTATTAAAGAAATGTAAGGAGAGCATTTGCTAAGGAATCCTGGGGTCGCATATTTACCATGGCACAAATATTAATTTGTCAACAAAAATGTGCTGCTTCCTGGGCTTGGCACTATGCCTCCAAAGAGAACTAGATACAGCCTAATCCTCAAGAAAACAGGAACAAATCAATAATGCCTTATAAAATATTATAAGTTCTATGATAGTCTTTATAAAAGGCACTCCTAAAAGACAAAAAGGAGAGTGATCAAGTCTTCTGTGTATGTAACAACACTGCAAACATTCATTGAGCAGTAAACATAGTGCTAGTCCTGGGGTTGCCAGAAGGAATACCAAGAGAATTAGACACAAGGTAGAGATAAAGGGATTAAATTGCATGAAAAGTTAAAAGGTCTGGTGGCGTATTTACTTTTTCAGCTAATGCTTTAGATGCTATAATATAAAATAAATCCAGTGGTATCCCAAGAGTTTGCTCCTAATAAATTTTGAAGTCTTTGTTTTCCCAATTAAAATGTAGGCTCATGATCAAAGACAGGCAAGAATGTGATCAAATAAAATCTCAATTTAAAAAAGTGTTAAGTTCCGTTTATGATTATAAATTTTATAATATATTTTTCCTTCAAAATGATACTCTAAAATAATTGATGTCTACTTATTTATTTTAATAACAAATTTTTGAAGTTAAATACTACTCATTTCTATAGATTTTGAGCCCTACAGTGATAAATAAGAATGCCATTTCCATTTAGTATATGTTCTCTTCCCTAAAACAGTATGTTTTAAGATGTTTTTTGATACTTATACTGCATTGAGGTTTTCACCCACTGGCAGCTGCGTATTATCTGATGCAGCAGAATGGGTGATGTGTCAAGGAAGAAAATTATTCTACCAGGAGCATATGTTTCCAGGTCTGTAACAAATATCGAGGGTGTGTGGGCACAGTAACATTTGCTATGGAATATTAAAGAATTAAAGACTGAGTTTCTTTATCTGAGCAATTCACATCAATCCTACAGCATACTTTAAGCAGAACTGCCAGTAGAGTAAGAAATTTTCCATCACTTACAAATGAATCAAATGAATACCCACTCCAATTCACTATAGTACCCACAAAGAACTGTATGTATGTATGTTTCTGCATAGATATAATAAGAAATGCTTTTGTCCTATTTTCTTTCACCCTTTCTTTCATCATTTAGTGATACTTATTAAATCTTTTTTGCTTCAGTAGAAAATGCACACATGGATGATAAGATGTTGCTCAACAAACAGCAGAACCACATTAGTAGGCAGAAGTTGCACATGCTTTTTTATGTAGGCCAGAAACTTAGAGGGACTTTTTAAATTATTTATAAATTTACTAAATTCTGCAAAGTTTCTGTAATTTGCACATTTTGGTTCACTTTTTAAAAGATATGACTTCTACCTTCTGGTAATTTAAGTGACAGGCTGTGTGTCTGATTTCTTCAACAGCTTAAAAAGCAAAAAACAAAAACAAAAAACTTGTGAAGAAATAAAATCTCAGACTTTTTTTGGTAACAGAGAGATAATTGGTTAAAAAAAAAGCAAAAACACAAGAACTGATCTTATGCATCAAAAATAGCAATTCTTAATAATTTTGTTGTGTTTGCAGATTACTAACTCAAAAGTCATTATTTCAAAATCCATATGGTGTCACATAATAACAGAAAAAATTAAAAAAATATATAAACCTATAGAATATGAGAATTAAACTGTGCCAAAACTCTTGGCAATTTGAAATTGATGTAAATGTCTTAATTTACATTTCTACCCAATCTGCCCAATTTCCCTGACCATTACTCTCACTTATCCTCAACCTGATCAAGGAGTTTTAGACAGGCTAATCTAATTACTTAGCCTTCACACCTCCTTTTTAAAATGTCTTCTGCATAACTGCTCCCTGGAAGTACTTGCAATGCTCTCCCTTCCACTTATCTCCTCTTCTTGACATGCTCCATGTTCAAGTGAGCTACCAACTCCCCCAGCATAATCCCAAGGTCTCTGAGCCAGTCATTGTACTTTTTCCATTGAACTTCTGTAGCCTATGAACCTTAGAGTGTGTTAAATCTAATCCCAGGACAAGCAGTGGTGCCTCCAGAATATCTATTTAGGTGAAAACGAGGGGGTGGAAAACCAGCAATATAAAAAAGGGTTTAGGAGGATTTGAAGTAAAACTGTTTCCTTAGCCATCATGCTGTTTTTGCTCAGAGTTTTAATGACTAGTCTATAAAACATAGCAATGTGTCCTAAAGATATTTATTAACATCTCATATAAGATTACAAAAACATTTGTGTGGGCATGATTTCTCATAATCCACCCCTAGATATTTCTATATTAGGCAACAACCATGTCATTCTTCTGTTACGTTTAAAGAAAGGCCACAACCACACTATGTACATAATAAACCCAAATGAGCATTCACAGACTGAACGAAGAGATTACTCTCAGACTTGGTCGGGTGGCCTAGTAATACATTCCCTGAGTCATGTCTTTTCCTTCATATACATAAAATGCTTTGCGTTTTTGTATTGTATGCGGAAAATTGTTTTTAAAGGACTATTTTTCCAATTACAGTAAATGTAACATGGCCAGGGATCACATCTATCTCTGTTTCCCATTATACTATATCCTCACTGTTCTGCAACTACAGTGAACTCCCTAAGTATCTATTGAATAAATTAGTGGATGAATATTCACAGCTTTAATAAATAAAAACACTGCATCGTAGTCTATTGCGTCTGCTCCCTGAATATTTTATTGCTTTGGGCATCCCAATATCATGAAAATGCAGACAAACTGGAAGATATCCAGAAAAAATCGAGGGTGATGGGTGGGAATGATTAAGGAAATGGAAAGCCTAATGTGTAAGAGAAGATTTAAAAAGTGAAATATTTAAAACTTGGTTAGATTAAAACTGTGAAAAAATATGGACATATTCCACACATTTGAAGGTAAAGTGAGGACTTAGTTTGACCAGTATAGTAAGAGGGTGAGGAACAGCCATGGAACTCAGGCTGGGCTCACTGGTCCTACAAACCTCAGCTTCTTTCAAGAAATAAGCCACAAAGGTACCATAGTAAGAATACTTGTGGGCATACTTTCAACCACCAGGAGACCCTGAGATCACCCAGTGGTTTCTCATGAGATCAGAGTTCAAGGGTTATTCTCTGGCCTACAACCTCTCTCCAGAGACAGATGCTGGTCTTGGTGAGTAGAAGTTGCCAGTCTCGTAATTGTTTGCTGCAAAACAAATATCCAAGGGACAACTATTAGTTTCCTATACTATTCATTCTTTGAGTAAAAATTATATGTCAGACTTTAAAAAAAATAAAGGTACTGTAGATTTACAACCCCCATCACATTGAAAACTATAGAGTTTTCGAAGAAGTTCCAAGAAAAGTAATGAGTTGAAACATTTTAAGTACTAGTACAGTGTCAGATGTACTGTAGGTTTGGGCAAATATTAGCAGAGGCTGATGACATTAACAAATTTACATTGAATTTTAAAACATGCATTGAAAGAAAATCATGCCTAGGATTAATACAAATGTTCTACAAGTTATAAATTCAAACATCCTAGAATACTCTGAATTAAAACTTGAGGAAATCTTAGGAATAAATACCTTACTAACATTATTAGTAAGGTAAATAAGATTTACAGCTCTCTTGTTATGTCCCAATTTGGTTGTCAAGCTACTGTGGCATTATAGTACTTTTTCAGACAATAGTCCTGTTCCCAATTGGTATAAAACAACTTAGTATTCATAAAATATTTTCATAGTATTAATTTTCATTGCATTTTCTCACCAGTTCTATGAGACAAATAAAAATGTTTTGTTCATTCTATGTTTACAGATGAGAAATCTAAAGCAATTAAAACGGTATGGAACTTGGCCAAGATCACTTGACTGGTTAATGGCATTTAAGATTTGGAGGCAGATTTTCTGATGGCTAATCCTGGGCTCTTTCCTGTGTAATGTCATGCATCAGTTTTATTTTGTTTTTGTATTTTTACACCCCCTAAATCAACATTTTTTTATGCCACAGATGTAGCACAATTTCCTTATATACCTAAGAGTAGCTTGATGAAAAATAATCTGTATTGATTATCAAAACAGATAGTTACTGATATGGTTTGGCTCTGTCTTATCTCAAATTGTAATCCCCATGTGTGGAGGGAGAAATACAGTGGGAGGCAACTGGATCATAGGGTCAGTTTCCCCTCTACTGTTCTCATGACAGGAGGTTCTCATGAGATCTGATGGTTTAAAAGTGTGGCACCTCCTCCCTCACTCTCTCTCTCTCTCCTGCCACCATATAAGACGTGCCTTGCTTACTCTTCACCTTCCGCCATGACTGTAAGTTTCCTGATACCTCCCTAGCCATATGAAATTGTGAGTTAATTAAACCTCTTTCCTTCATAAATTATCGAGTCTCAGGTAGTATTTTTAAAGCAGTGTGAAAACGGACTGACACAGTCACAAATGCAAAATTATGCATTTATCTCTAGCTCCACTACAGATATGTATTACTAAAAATGTATAAGCATCCTATGTGATACATTCATAATTTGGATTTAGATGGCAGCCATTTCTAAATTCTGACCTTTATAGATGATAGAACACAAGCATTACATTTTGTGACAAGAATGTGATGTAATAAGCATGATGTTGATATTTGCTTTGCTATTTTCCAAATTAATTGCTCTTTCCCTTAAAATAATTTTATAAAAGAATAATTCTGCACTTAGGCCAAAATAGTGGTACACTAGTATCTTCTTGTCAGCTGTATTCATGTTTATTATTTACCAAAACAAATTCCTTGGCATTCGAGAAAAAACTTCTGAAGAACAGTAGTATGGTATAGTTGAAAGAAGACTAGAATGAATGTGTAGAAGGGCGGATTTTTAATATTTAGTATTACCTAGACCTTATAATCTTGAGAAAATTCCCCCTGCTCTGGGTCTCTAACTCATTCCTTACAGAAAGTAAACTAAGAAAATTTCCAACAATTTTCTCAAATCTAAAAGTTTTAGTTTGTAGAAATTAATCATGTGTCAGAGCAAGAAATTGAGAGAGTTGGAATAACTTTAAAGAAATTTAATATAAAAAAACTAACTTGGGGAAGGCAAAGAAGAAGAGATGGAGTAAGGAATCCTTGTGAGAGAAAAATTGGTAAGATGTGGAATTGCATGTACTTGAAGAGAGGAAGTTGAAGGAGTCAAATATAACTCCCAGGTCTTATGCCAGAGAAGCCAGGAAATGATAATCTGAACATTTTGAGAGTAGATGTGGGGGAGATCATAAGTTCAGTTTTGGAGATAATGACTTTAATATGTTTCACATTCACCCAGCAGACGACAGTTGGAACTGTAATATTCTAAAACTCAGAAGTGATGCCAGGACCAAGGAAACAGCTTTAGGAATTGTGTAGATTTGAGAACTAAACCTATACAGGAACATGAGTCCTCCAAGGGGAAAATATACATAGAAGAAAAGATCCAAAATGGTGGTCATGGGCCAAGTCCACTCCAGCAAGAAGATGGAGCAGCAAGTGAGACTTAGATGAAAATCTCTCCGAGAGAGATGTAGATAGACAACAAACTATTAGATTGATCATGCAAAGATAGGTTAGCATTATGAACGCAATGGTAATGAGATGGTACCAAAGAACAATTTGCAGTGAACAATAGGTTGTGTGAAGATACATGAGATTATAGATATCATGATATTATAGATACGTGTTAATGGAATGGAGCTGTTAACAAACGAAAGTCAAAGATAGGAAGGTCATAGAAAACATTTTAGAATAAGTGAAATTTGATTATTCTTACATTTTTTTAAATGAGTTTATGGTGTTACCCATCCCCCTTTGTAACCTGAATGGAGATATAAAGTTGTTTTTTTCCTTTTCAAGACTAGGAAAACCCTGATTATATTTTAAAGCTGATAGTATGGAAACTCGTAATAAAAAAATAAATATTGGCTGGGCACTGTGCCTCATGCCTGTAATCCCAGCACTTTGGGAGGCCGAGGCGGGTGGATCACCTGAGGTCGGGGGTTGAAGACCAGCCTGACCAACATGGTGAAACCCGGTCTCTACTAAAAATACAGAATTAGCCAGGCATGCCTGTAATCCCAGCTGCTCGGGAGGCTGAGGCAGGAGAATTGCTTGAACAAGGAGACAGAGGTTGCGGTGAGGTGAGATCGTGCCACTGCACTTCAGCCTGGGCAACAAGAGCAAAACTCCATCTCAAAAAATAACAAATAAATAAATAAATATGAAGAGTAAAAATGTGAAAAATGTAGTCACAGATGAAGAGAAAAAATGAGATATTGACCAAAGTGGAGAAATTTGCTTTGAATCATAGATGTGATATATCCGCCACACGGACAGAAGAAAAAGGAAGAAATGCAAATTTAGAAACATAGTGAAAAAAAAAAAAACCCAAAAAGCCAAATCTTCAAATGATGCTTTATTGGAGCTTTTCATTTTTCTTCAATAATGAAAAAAGTTAATTGCCACATTCTGAATCCAACACATTTCATATGTTTGGGAGTTAAACAACTGAAGCTAGGAGAGAATTTTAATTCCTACTTCTGGTCCTGTGCTTCTTTAAAATATTGCTCCCAAAGGAGCCTATAAACATAGCAGTGAATTTTCCTTAAGGGATGTAGGCATTAGTTCTCAAGCTCAAGGTCATTAAGAATCATCCTCAATTAGCAAATACGAAATAATTTTGGACCATGCATTTTCTAACTGGAATAATTTCTTAAATTGTCATGCCTATACACTATTTAAATCTAAGGAAGCCTCTATTTACTCTGCTGTAACATGCAAACATTCATTTCTCTAATATTCAATCTATATCCAACATAAACTTTATTGCTTTAAGATCTGTCTAGCGAGAAAAAGTCACATCTTTTACAGGAAATGATTAGATCTTTCTTTTAATGCATATTTTTCAAAGGTTAGGGCCAACAAATACAAACAAATACAAACAAATACAACTAACATAATTCTACCATGCAATAATTACAATTAATTTCTCCACAATAAAATATCATCTAAAGTCAGCTTTTTACTGAAAAAAAATGTGAAGCAAAGAGCACATTTTACAAAACAGATTCAAACAAAAAAGTTCATAAATCTTAGTTACTTTATTATAGTAACTGATAAATATGGATGATAGAAAAAAGTAACAGCCTTAAAGTACATTTTAAATTACACAAATTATTTTTAATGTAACACCAAGAGCTTTAATTACTTAAAAAGTGGCAAAACACTAATTAAATGTATCATCAATCAGGAAACTCAAATTCCGCAGTTATTTTAGAGAAAACAAGCTTATTTTCCATATACCTTCCTTAATAGCCCCATCACCCTTGCCTACTGTTCTGTCATCATCTATTTGCTATCCTGTACCTGAAAGGCCTGTTCTCTCCAAACTCCATTACCCAAATCCCACTTGTCATTAAGGTCCAGTTCAAATGCCACTTCCCTTCATTAGCCTTCCAGAACTTTCCAGCTTGAAGTAATCACTCTGTCCTATTAATCCTAATGTTTATTATCAGCAATTCATGTTCAATATGCATTAGATTATCTGACATTATATATGATTAAAGTACTATATATAGTACTATATATATACTGCTATATATAATTGCTTCAACCCATCCCACACAATCCCACTAGACTGTAAGATCCTTAAGAGCAAGATTCATGCCTTACTCTTGTTTGAATCTATTTCAGCCCCTACTATATGGTTATATATGGTTGCAATTCAATACTTATATGCTGAGTAAATTTTGATAAGTTAGGACTTATCACTTTGACGATTACCAGTCCTTTGATGATTACTAGTCACATAAAATAATTATGAAGGTAGAATTTAGGAAAAAAAAACAATTTCAATTGTTGTATAACTATGTGTAGTTCACTAGTAAAGTGTTATGTAAAGTGTTCCAATATGAACAATAGTTAAATATTAAGACCGAATATTTTATAAGTCTGACATGGTTCTGTTCTAAGTTACTACTCATGAAAATTGAGCTAGGACTGTCAAAAAATCTGTTATTATGTTTAAAGATTTTATCTTTAAAAGGTCACTAAATGTAAGTTAGAAGATAACAGGGTTTTTTCCACAGCTGGTTTAAAGTTTATAACCCACATAAGAAAGATATTTACTCCTAGAAAATTATTAAATCCTTTAATCTAAATCTGCATTTTGAAATGCTTTCTTTCCTGAATTTCAACAATGTCATGGGGAAATGATGGTGGCAGAGAGGAAAGAAGGAGAGAAAGAATGTTGTGGAATCTAAATTATTCAATACTGCACCTGGATGTATAAACTGATTTGACTATTGCAATGCACTTGATCAGTCAAAAAACACCAGGGGAACTGTGGATTACTAGGCTTATGCCTAAAGCAAAATGTGAACATCTTACTAAATCACATACCTACTGTGCATAAACAAAGGCTGTCTTAATTATTAGTGTATTTATGCATAAAATACTAGGAGTTATTATACTATACTCATCTACAGAATTTTATTTTTAACGTTATTGTTAACATAATAATAATAATAAGCTTCAAAAGCTAGAAATTATAGTAAAAGCTTCTTTAGGCCTCAGTGAGCTTGAATAGACAGAAGGATGTTTTCAGATGCCACTTGTCTACGTTAAGTATTTGCTAGTATTTATAACTGTGTTACAAATGTTCATTCTCAGGCTATCAGTACATATATTATCGACCCAGTTTGCAATAAAGGAACTGAATTCCACCAAGAAATAAAAAAGTCATTAGAGAATTAAGTTAAAAAAAAAAAAAGAAAAAAACACAACTGAGTAGATTTATTTTGCCTGAAAATACTTGCTTGTTGTCTGTGTTTGGAACAGAAGGTTGCCATATTAAATGATTCAGAAATGCAAATTATGTCGTAAAAAATAAGAAAAAATGTTATGTAAAAGATCCAATTTTTTTTTAATTGGAGAGGTTTGTAGCTTTACTTAACGATCTCTGTTTCCTTGTTAATTAATTCTACCCTGGGTCTTTGGCTGCTAAAAAGTTGCTCTGTTTATTATATCTTTGCTTTAGAATAGTCTCAAAATTACAGAAAATAACAAAGATATTACAGAGTTCCCATGTATCTCATACCCAATTTCTCAATTTTTGCATGTTACATCAATCATAAATAATGAACAAATATTTATACATTATTAACTGTAGTCCATACTTTACTCTCATGTTCATACTTTTTACCTAATGTACATCTTCTATTCCAGCATGCTGTCCTGAATACCACATTACAGTTTAGTTAGCATGTCTCCTTAGCTCTGCTTCATATGACATTTTTCTCAGATTATTTTTCTTCTTGATGACCTTCACAGTTTTGTGGGTACCAGTCATGTACTTTGTAAAATGACTTTAAAAATTAGGATTTGTCTGACGTTTTTCTCATGATTAGACTGAGGTTATCGATATTGCAGAGGAATACTACAGAAGCAAAGATTACATGATATGCAGTATACATACTAACAACATGATTTATGACTGTTAATTTTGATCACTTAACTGTAATGTTACTCAGGTTTCTCAAATCATTATTTGAAAGAAATTACTGTTGACAGCCTACAGGTAAGGAATGGTCCACTTCCCTGAGGGTACAACAGCTACACAAATTATTTGGAATCCCTCCCACATCATTTATTTATAGATTCAATAATTTTTATATCAGTATGATATCATAGTTACTTATATTATACTTTGGGTTTATAACTCAATCCTAGTTTATTTTTCAGTTGTCCAATTTGTCCCATCTTTGTCCACTAGAAGCTCTTTAGATTATCTTCCCAAATTTTGCCCAAGCATCCCTACTCATTAGTGGCTTTTTCAAGTAGCACAATTCTTTGCTTAGATCAATATCACAAGTGGGAGTTAGAGGTGAAAAAGAAATGTATTTGTCTTCAAATAACGTTATCTGTAGCTATAATCAACTGATAAGACATTCTAAAACAGACTTCTTATTCAAAAATCACAAATTTTACCTTATGCTTTCTACCACAAGAAAGGCACAGCAGAATCATTCTAGTATTAGCTTATTTCATAGGTCATGATATCAAGTATACACATATGTGCCCCCAAATAATTTCCCATTATTAATTTCATATGTTAAGTAAAATCTCTCATGTTTAAGGCAAAATAAATTTTTCTCTTTGACATACCAAGGCATTAAGTGAAAACCTTTTGGTTATTATATTCATCTTTACATGAGGTAGTTATATTTTAAAAGCTAATATTAAAATGCTAATTTTCATTGGCTTTTAGTTGATAAGCATATGTATATATATCATATATATGCCTTTAAGTTGCTTTTTACAAATTATGTAAATTAGCTCTTTGGGATAAATAACAACAATCCTAAAATCTCTCTAATACTTAATCTTACAAGGAGAACTTAGAAGTCTATATGTTTTAAGTGTCACAGAACTCTCTGAGAAGGCAGCTATCAAAATCACTAAATAAAAGGATAATGAATAAAAAGGAAAACATTCATTCCAGGAATTTTCCATGATTGATCTTATACAGAACTTCTATCTACGTACACCCAGCATTTATTTATGATTTTATGTTAAGCTTATGTTATGAACTCTAACAAAGTTTTACAAGAATGAAATAGAGAATATTTATTTTATCACACAAGTATTAATATAATGCCATTTATTAGATACAACTTAAGAAAATGTGTGCCCTCTCCTATAATGTAAAGTTTAATATTAACTTTATTATTAGTTATTATACATAAATTGAGCCAATTTTATCAATTTACAAGATTTTTCAATATCACAAATGCTAAATGTTTTATTCATGTATTTTAGAGTACAATAAAAATATTTCTGGAATTTAAAATAAGAAAGTACAGAATAAATGTATTTTCAATAAGACATGCATGGGCTGGGCGTAGTGGCTCACTCCTGTAATCCTAACACTTTGGAAGGCTGAGGTAGGAGGATTGCTGGAAGGAAACCAGGAGTTCTAGGCCAGCCTGGTCAACACAACAAGACCCTATCTCCATAAAAATTTTTAAAAATTAAAAATAAAAATAATAAGATATGTATGCATATATAAGTACTTACTATATGTTATAAGTAGGTGTCACAAAACTTCAGGGTTCTCAACTATTGCTACTTGGAAAATACATATGAGTGGCAATACGATTTCCTTGAAAATATAATTTGATGACCTTGCTGGAACAAGATTCTCACAGTTACTCTGAATTTTATCATATATATCTTGTAAGAAACATATTGCCACATACTTACAGATAATGCGTAGAATCCATCTTATCAAGTCTGATAGTAGCTTGGCTCCCAATTCAGATGTGGCATGAGATCAACTTTTGTCCCTTAAGACATCCTAGACCAGCCAAGTCCTTTCTCTCATTCTCTCTGCTAGCCACATTATATGTAATACCCATCCAAACCTTTGTTGGCTGCTCCTTCACTAAACATACTAGATCTCATAATGGGAATTATCCAGAACACTCATTCTCTAGCCCCACTGAGTCACTAGTGATCCGTCATTCAAACATATCCAAAAGCCAAAACCAAAATATGGGTATAGAGAATACACATCAGATGGCCAAATCTATATTTACAGATAAAAGTCTCTTCAAGGCTGTCCAACAAATGGTAAAAGATGGTGAAATAGGCCAGAAAAATAATCCTTTGGCACATTGTAAAGCTCCTCCTGGGGAACAGCAAACCAGTCATTACCCAGGTGAGGACTGGCGAATGGACTTTACCCATATGCCTAAGCCTTGGGGATATCAGTATCTGCTAGGATGTGCAGCTACTTACACAAACTGGGTTGAGGCTTTCCCCTGTAGAATAACAACAACAAAAAAGCCCAAGAGGTAATAAAAGTCCTGATTAATGAAATAATCCCTAGATTCAGACTCCCTCGCTGTCTTCAAAGTGTAGCAGCCCTGCCTTCAAAGTTGCACTGATCCAAGGAATTTCCAGGACATTTGGAATACAGCATCATCTCCACTGTGCTTGGAGGCTTTAGTCCTCAGGGAAAGTGGAAAAGATGAATGAAATTCTTAAGAGACACCTAAAGAAAATGGCACAGGAAACCCACCTCCCATGGCCTTCTCTATTACCAATAGCACTCTTAAGGGCTCGAAACTTTCCTCACAAAATAGGACTCAGCCCCTATGAGATGCTTTAAGGATGCCCCTTCTTACTAATGATCTTGTATTAGACAAGGAAACAGCAGATATGATAAAAGATATAAACTCCTTGGCTAAGTACCAACAGGCTCTTAGGACCTTACCTGAAGGACACCCTAGGAAAAAAGGAAAGAGTTGTTCTGCCCTGGCGACTTGGTGCTTGTTAAATCTCTCCCCTCAAAATCTCCCTCTCTAGGCCCATCTTGGGAAGGACCATTTTTGGTTATTCTGTCTACCGCAATGGCAGTTAAGGTGGTGGGAATTGACTCCTAGATTCAACACACTCAGCTCAAGCCTTGGACACCTCCTGAGGAAAGTCATAGACCCTCCACTCCACAGCCTGAAGTTCCAGGAGATGACCCTTCATACACCTGTGAGCCATTAAAGGATCTACATTTGCTCTTCTGACAAAATCACCAGGAAAGTAACTACTCACAAGTCTAACTTACATCCTGGCATTAACAGAACTATCACTCTTAACTTTTACTACCTGTGACGGGACTGTATGTGATTGCCCCTACGGGTTGGCCTAATAGCTCTCCTCCTCTCCTTCCTAGTGCCCCCTCCCCATGAAAATGTACACCTACTCTCAGGTGCAGAGTCTTCTCTTACCAAGGCCATGCCGTACTCAAACCCCAATTATTTCTTTCACTGGTGGGGGAGGGGAGCCCGGAATGATAGGAAAACTGGCATTGGAAAAGTTACTACCTCTATTCAGTTAATATAAGCTATCTCAGGATTTAAACAATAACATGAAAAAGGTTGCTAATATGCTCTGCAAAAGCAGCTTAACTCTTTAGCTGCTGTAGCACTCAGAATAGAAGGGCCCTGAATCTGTTAACAGCAGAGAAAATAGGAACCTCTCTCTTTCTAGAAAAATGCTGCTACTTTATAAACTACTCAAGTATTGTCTTAAACAAAGTTAAAAAACTTAGGGACCAAATCAAACAGTGCTAAAGACCTTCAAGAAACAGGATCCTGGAGCTTGTTTAACAACTTGCTGTCCTGGATCTACCCTCTTCTAGGCCATTTATATCCATTCCATTATTGCTGGCCTCTGGGCCTCTCATCTTTAACCTTCTTGTCAAGTTGGTTTCTTCTAGAATTGAAGCCATAAGGCCACAAATGATCCTGCAAATGGAACCCCGGATGTCCTTGGCTCCAGAGTTCTATCATGAACCTCTAGATCAACCTGCACCCCTGGAAGACTCTCCTTTTGAGGAAACCTCACCTGCAGGGGCCCCTTCTATGCTCCAATTCAGCAGAAAGTAACTAAAGAGCAATCGACGCCATGTCCCAACAGCAGTTGGACTTTCCTGTTCAGAGGTGGGACTGAGGGACTGTGTTAAGGAAAACAGAGTCCACAAGGGGCGTGGCTTCAAAGGCAAACGCTTCCCAGTGCCATGCCTCCATCCACCTCCCCATCCGGGAACTCAGGGTTCTTTGTCTGACTTTCCAGGCACAGAGTAGGTAAAATTCCATGTGTGCTTCTTTGTTTAAAAACCCCGAGGAAAGCTCTGGGAGGAAGGGACTCTGTTGCAGACAGGACAGCCAATCCCATATCAAAGTCAAAGAGTAATCACTCCAGAGGAAGTTTAAAAGGGCTCCTCTCATTGGACAAGAACATGAATGGGGCAGAAATAACTCCAAGATTAAAGTCCCACTGCCCCTTACCTGTGCGGACTCCTTCTCCCCATCCCTTCCCACAGCAACATAGAGCTCTCTCTCCCTCTCTACCTGTGCAAATATCCCCTCCGGATTCCCCTCCCATGGCAGCATGGGAGCTCTCTCTACTTCTCTCTTTCTCTGCCTAATAAATAAGTCTCTGCTAAACTGTTTGGGTCCAATATTTACTTGAATGATAAACTCACTGTGCCTCCAGGGCCTCTTCCCCCATTCTTGTGGCAAAGAGAGGCCAGAACCTTGGGCAAACCAAATCAGGGAGGGAGCTAAGCCCCGCCCCACAACCTGGTTACACTATCATCTGAATTCTTTCTGTACACACAGGGATGCTAAACTATTAGAGAAAACAATCACACAATTATGCCAAAGATGGCAAAAAAAATTTATGATCTTCAACATCAGCCCCATTTTTTCAAACTTGACTATACCTTTTGACCTTTCTCTGCACCATTCCAAAGTATTAAATCACCTTTAGCTTCACAAAGAGCCAAGTAAGGCTAATATGATTTCAGGGTCATCTCTATAGCTCCCATCGCCCACCTGCATCCAAGCAGTTTGTTCATTTCCTTCCATTGTGAACAATTATTTTATACCATTAGACATAAAAATTTAAAGCACAAAAATTTGATAAAGTCATTTCAGTGTGAATATACTTCAATCTAAACACCATGAATACATGGTTGATGTCAGATCCTTTTCTATTTTAATAAAAGATAAGCTCAAGAGTGAAAAGGGAAATGTTGTAAGAAAAAGTTGGTGAGCAAATCAGGGATTATCACACTTCACAACTTTTCCAAGACTCAGTCCTGTCGGTCATTGATTGGATCAAGACAAATATGGAGCTGTCCACAGCAGTTGTGTGCATGCATCCCTGCTTCACATGATTTATATTGGATGTGAGTGTATGTTTGTGTATGTGTATTTTTACATGGCTGGACTTCATAAAAACAAGCTTTATTCTCATATTTATTTTTGAGGTATCACTTTACTTCAAATTTTCACTTATACTTTGTCACTTAGCTTTTCCAGTATGACCTGCTTTTTCATCCCAAATATTGCCTATGGAATCTTCAAGAAATCAACCTTTATAATTACATAAAGGATATAGATATAATTTGCTCTAGACAAATACACACACACATATGCATAAACAAATCTATATACACCTTACATTTTTGTTGGTCAATCAGATACATTAGAGATCATATTAAGTAAAGTGTATCCATAATTATAGTATTAACATTTTTTTATTTGTATTTCTGTACAAGAAAATCAGGATAAAATTTTAACATGTTCAGAGCAAGATATGTTTGGAGCATGTCTTGAAACAAGACACTTAGGACACTCAGATAAATGACAATGGAAGGGAACTAAATCAAAAGGAGGTAGAAGACATAAATGCTCTGGAAGGAATTTGAAAAAAAAAAATAGAGAAAAAAATAGAAGGGCTAAAATGACCAGAGAATATTTGCAGTCTCAAGATAATGGGATATGAATTATAAATAAATTCTAAGAGAATGCAAAGTAAAGGAATGGTCATGTACATGTTGAATGATTTGTGGGAAATCTTAACCTTTAATGGAAATATATTAAAACACAATCATGACAGAGGAAAAACAGGCAAAGGTTCTGATGACACATTACAGAAGAAATTGATAACGCAATATGATCCTTGAGAGGTACTTAATTATCTATCATCTGTCTATCAGCTATCTGTTTAGCCATCAATCTATCTACCATCAGTCCACATATCATATAATCCAACTAATACTGGTGGGAAATGATTCAAAAAATTTTTCTGCAGTTGCTTCATTATAACTTAAATTTGCCAAGTATTTAGTTCTGTCTTCACACATGTCAGAAACATGCGGCTAATTCCTATTTGTCTTTTAATTCTAAGTTCAACTGCCACATCTTCATGGAGACTTTTCCTAACCCCTTGGATTAAACTCCCAGCTCTATCTTTCCACATATTACCCTGTAGTCTTCCTTTGCTATCAGTGATAACCTTTCATTACTTGTTTTCTGCATGTCTTCCTCACAAGACTGGAAGCTCACAAAAAGTATAGATATCTGACTTTGTCACCACTCTACTCTGGTTGAGCAGTGGCTGGCACATATAGGTTATTAAGAATCTGTATTGAAGCAAATTGCATATCTGTAGAGCCTTGTCTAAAGCTGAAAGGTAAAGGCCAAAGAGCTGAAGCCTTGGAGGGAATTTGAGCAGCAGTGTGCAGTGACGTAGGAAAACAATATAAGTGAAAAGAAACGGAGAAGCAAAAACGGGTGTTAAGTGCCACTAAGGGGTCAAATTAAATAAATTCTGGTAAGTGTTTGTTATATTTAGAAAAAAATGAGGTTAAATGACATTTACTGTTTACTTATTTGGCTTAATTTCATTTTGTTGTTCTGTTTTATTTCTTCAAGGTAGGACCTGAATGGAAAGGGTTATGGAAATGGTAATATAGGATTAAAAAAGTAATGACAAGCAAGAGAGAGAAAGAGAGCAAGTGAATGTAAATTTCTCTTTCCTAAGGTGAACCATGGAAGTAGCAAACATAACTGAGAGCCAAGGGTTTTGTTTAATTTAAATTAAAATGTTTGAGTATGTTTCCTATAGAGAAAGAATTTAAATTTACCCAGGTTAGGAGGATAAATGATAAAATGTGTTTTAAAATTATCCATTATTATAGGATATTCTGATCTTGAAGATTGGTGATAACATCACCTACCTCATCTTTCCAATTAAAAAAAAAAAAAAACTATTGTTAAACAGAGAAGTTTTAGGAAAATTTTCCCAAATTCTCCAGTACATCTGTTTCTTCGTAATTCTGTTTGGGATTTAGCTTCCTCGGGTTATTTACATAGCTCTACAGTACAAATAAGTGATGGCTACTTGTGAAATAACTGTTTTGGATGCAGTGATTCCCTTAGGCAAAATATCCTGCTATCAGACCTCAAGTAACCGGAAGGAATAGTCTCAAGGGTACAACAGTACCACAGTTAATGGAGGAACTTCTTGAGCATCTGTCATCTGAAACCCCATGCCATTGTTTCTTGCCTTTCTCAGTTGCCTTTTCTTTAGTAAACTCAAAGTCTAATAATAACCCTCCTAAACTTTAGCAAGCAATTGTAATCCATTTTTATTATTATAAACTCCAATTTATAAACTATCTAATACATAACATTTATACGGTGGTAGATTGTAATCTAATAACAGACATTGACCTTTTTGTTTAATAACTGTGTCTCTCCTCAACATTTATGGCTAAAGTTTTAGAGCCTCCTTCTATTTCCATGCACCTCCCAATGACTTCATCATGAGTGAAGCTCTTCTTTGCTATTTTCATTTAAACAGTCTGCTCATTTTGGTATGTAAGCATTACCATTTAAAAGGATACAGAAACACATAATGAAAGGAAATTAAAAGTATTTTTAGGAAGAATGTTTTCATTGGTTCTTATAGTTTTCTGGAGTATTAAACTTAAGTACAGTCTAAAGAAGTCTTGTTTCTTTTTGTCTCCCTGAACAAGAACATTTCTATTTTCAAGATTTGCCCTTAACTCTTTACTGTCAAATATTTAACATTCTGGAAAAACAAATGAGCATCTGAAATAATTAAGTTTTAACACATAAGATCTAATCCAACATGATGAATTAGAAATGAAGCTCCCAGAAAACTGTAGCCAATCTTTGACAAAAAAGGCACCATTTCCCACTGGAGAATATCAGCTAAATAACTAGAATTTATATAGCGAGAAAAAATATGTATAATTACTAAAGGTGTATAAATTTAAATGTCTGAGAAAATGACTAAGTCATTGGATCAGAATATGACTGAATACCTTTGGGACAAAGCATAGTGGCCCTGAGCTATGTCTCTGTGTTCAAATCTTTCTTCGCTATCGTTATAACTGTCTAACGTTTCCATAGTTTGGTTTTCTAAGCTGAAATAGGAAACAGTACCTGTCATAGGATTGCTCTAAGGACTCAGTGAAGTAACAGAAATAAAGACACTTGGACTAGCACCCAACACCTAGTTAGAACTTAGCAGGTAATACTGCAATTGGACCACTTTTTGTAGACTATCTCACTGACTGTGTTGCTTTTCCCATGTGTGACCAGTTAAAATAACATTTCAGCAGGAAATAGTCCCCCAACTAAAAAATGTAAAAGTAACCATGACAGAGAATGCTTTAAATCTCTACTTATTTTAGGTATTTAGGACAACCTAGAAGCATGCATTTCAATAAAAATGATAGACCGCATTTCTAGTCACACAACATATTTTGTGAACTTCATTCTAACTCAGGTGAAGTCATAGAACCACCTCATTTCTAGTTATTGATTATGAAAGAATTTAAATATGTGAATGCTGAACTGGCTTAAATAATTGATAAAAATATTCTACTTTTCAGTACAGAAAGTAGATATTTTTAAAATCACATTTAAAAAATTGTTTCTTGGGAAGAATGCTATTTTCAAATGTTACTAGCTTCTTAATATTGTCTACATGACAGCAATGTGTTTGTGATAGCTGTGACACTGATTTAAGAACACGTTTTGGTCATTACTATCTTTTGCTGTTTGCCTGCAGTGAGCTCTCATAATTAGGGCTGAATACACCGCACTTTTAAAATTAAACCAAGCCTCTGGGAAAGAATCATGGAAATAGATAGTTAAAGGACACCCAGGCAATTAACAAGCATGATAAAGTTAAAAATTGAAGATAGGAAAGTAGGTTAAGAGCTTTTCTCTCTCTTTCCAACATGATTTGTTGATACAGAAGGGATATATATCAGTTTTATTTTACATAGGAAAGAAATGCAAAAGTAGTGTCACATTTCAGTCAACTAAAATCTTTTTCTGTTTTCCAGTGAATTTTTCTATTAAATGTACAATTCTGAAATAATTCTACATTTGATTGACTTTCAAAACAAGCCTGACAATGCTTTATGCTTTCTGGAATCACAACAGTGTAACGATGAATGAATAAAGAATTGCTATTTTATAAAAAATATACTAAAAAGGTATTAGTTGTGATTTGAATTTATTAGGCTTCTTTTATTCCATTACATAATACCTCCTTTCTATATAAACTACATGAACCAAATAACAAAATGATTTGCATCCCAAAATGTTGATAGCCATGAAAGTTTTCACTCTTCAGAAGAGAGGGAAAGTCCATTCAAATTCAATTAAAAGAGTTAAGATTCCAATTTTTCTGAGACTATGTCTGGGACATTTCCCTGCATAAAGTTGCATTAAGTTGCTTTGCCTCAGTATTATTAGTGTTTTGTTGAAAATACAAATTTTGAGTAAAATGGAAAGATAAATAGTAATATTGAACTGTCCTTTAATTATAGCCTTGATTTTTCTTTTTCAAAATTAAGACCTCTTCCTTTTTTCCCCTTCCTTTTTATTGTGATGCTCATTCATTAAATATGGTTGGTAAAATCATGCTTTTCTAATTACATTATCTTTTCCTGTATTAGGTGAAGGTACCTTTAGTAGGTAATCATTATGAACTCAAATTTAAACATCTGATGGGTTTGAAATCATTAAAATTCTTATCCTTTTTAAAGCTCATCTCTGGCTTCTTCAAATGGGATACTGATTTTTTTTGCTATTACCCTGGTAGTCTGATAACCTCCTTAATATCTGGTATGTCCAGTTGTTCCAGGCTCTTCACATACATTGCCTGCCCCAGAGCTAGTATCATACACTTCTCCTTTTCAAATTAAGGCAGCCCACTTGTGCAAATTCCATCCCAGTTTCAGCTGCTGTTCCATCCCATTCCTGTTGGCTGCGTGGGAGTCTCCCGTATTCTCAGGTCTGTCAGATGCTTCTGCTCTGTTTGCTTCCTCCAACACATAAGTGCAAAAACAACAGTTCTTGCAGTTGTTGAAGGTTTGTGTCAATTTACTTATCTTTCAAGTTGCTAAAGTTAGTTTTCCTGTAAAAGTTGCCCATGGCTTTGTGTTTGTTTGTTTGGGTTTTGGTTTTG
>NW_016107395.1:5001813-5029101 GCF_001604975.1 Cebus imitator
ATACAGAAATTAAGCTGACATCTTAGTTCTTCATCTTTTCAGACTAAAGTTCCTTTTGCTTGTGAAAATTATGTCAACTTCAATTTTCCTGTATCAAGATCTATGGTACTTTTCCTATTTACACAAGAGCTAATTTAACACTGCTCACTCAGGACATTTTCCATTGGAATACTTTTTTTCTTCCTTGTAAATGTGGTAAACACAATTTTAAAAAATACAAACCTGGTCAACGAAAAGTTAAAAATAAAACAAAAATCCTTTTTCAAAATATTGACTCGATATTTTATTAATTAAACCTAGAGGGACATAGTGTTAATTTTCCATCTCTGTACAACAGGGTTTTAAAGGTGCACTGTTAAATCAAATAGCACAATTTGGCAAGGTGGAACAGAAAATAAATGATACATACCTAAAAGTAATGTAATTCTTTCTAAATGTCATTGCCCAAAGGGATACATTCTCAACTTTATTTCGATTAAGATAGCACTGATTCTAAAGGCAATGACATTTAATTGTTTTTATAGGGCTGTAAAAGAAGAGCCATGCCAAGTACAATGGATTGAATGTTTATGTCTCCCCAAAATTCATATGTTGAAAGCCTAACCCACATGTTAGTGGTGTTATGAGGAGGGGTCTTTGGGAAGTGATGAGGTCATGAGGATAGAGCTCTCATCAATGGGTTTGGTGCCCTCATAAAAGAGATCCCAAGAGATCCCTCACCCCTTCCACCTTGCTAGGTTATAGTGAATAGACAGTCATCTGTGACAAGCATACCCTCACCAGAGAGCAAATCAACCAGCACCTTGATTTTGGACTTTCCAGCCTCCAGAACTGTGAAAAATAAATTTACATTGTTTATAATCCACTCAGTCTATGGTATTTTTTTATAGCAGCTCGAAAGAACTAAGACAAGATATCATACACACACACACACACACACACACACACACACCCCAATCAAATTTTAAAAACTACATAAAATCAAGCATTATAGTAAATAGGGCTCATAGAAATATGCATTTATTTAACTGTAATGGCTTTAAAACTTATTTCCAAATGCATGTTTCTGTGAAGTAATAAAATGCAGATTAGGAGTCCACACTAAATTATTGTTTTTTATAAAGCACACAGGGGACAAGGTTGTTGGAAGTTATATATTAAAACCAAAGTTAAGCATAATATTGCTAAAAGTCTCTTTATTTATTCAAATTTATTAAGTGCCTATTTTATATCCTGCATACTTCTAGCCCTTTGAGCCTGGGAGTATAGTAATTCAAACATAAAAAAGAAAAAAAAAAACCTCATCTTAATGGGCTTTAAATTCCAGAATCTGGGGATGATCAACAATATTCAAAGCAAAGAAACAAGACATTTAAAAAAATTAAGTATGATAAATTTTGATATTGTGATATGTTCTATGAAGAAAACTGTGATATGCTCTATGAAGAAAAACAAAACACTAATTATGATAAATTATGGTAAGTTTCTTATATCTCTGATATGATATGACAAATAGATGATAACCTGGAGTTTATGAGATGTGAGAAATAGATGATAACTTGAAGTTTAAAATATGTTGATATTGTAGTGTTTTTATTATAATTTTGTACTATTATAAAAAACACCATATGAATCATCTTTGTTTCCAAGTGTTTGCAAACTTCCCATATTTTTTCTTTACAATAACTCCCTACCCTACACATTTTCAATATTTGTAAAATATAAGGTATCAAGCTGGCCTTTAGAAAGGTTAGAATAATTTACAGGCTTTAGTGTCATGATGGCAAGCTCTCCCTCCATAGCTTTATTATTAAATAATTCACTAATATTTTTCCAGGATTTCTGATTTCAATTATTTTTACCATTTATAAATTTAAACCTAACTTTGGATTTAACTTTGCTGAAAAATAATAAAAATTGATTTTACTCAATTATTTCACTAAACCATTTTTCTAATACTAAATTAGGATATATAGTTTATGTTTTTAGCTTTTTGTCAGTGATTTTTTTTTCTGTTATAGATTCTAATCTTCATTGTTGATATAAAGGAAAGTTACTGCTATAGCGTAAAATATTCATCTTAGAAGCAGCCATCTTTCTGAACTTAGCAGTTAACCCCATAATTTATCTGTTGGTTCAACCAACTCTTTAATGTTTGCAAAAAATAATTTAGCTTCCTTTCACCCCAAGTATATTTCTAGTTAGAATTATGTGCCTTATTGTACTGCCTGACCTATCCAGAACAAGCCTGTCTTCAATTCCTGCTGATCCCGTAGCTAGCCTCAATATTAAAACGAGTTCTTCATAGGGAATTCTCTCCCTCTCAAGAAAACTCTTTCTAGCCAGCTATAATTTTTTTTTTTTTTTTTTTTTTTTTTTGTTTAGACAGGGTTTTATTTTGAATGGAACGCAGTGGTGTCATCTTGGCTCACTGCATCCTCAACCTCCTGGTATCAAGCGATCCTCCTACCTCAGCCTCCCAAGTAGCTGGGACTATAGGTCCCACCATGCCTATCTAATTTTTGTATTTTTTGTAGAGACAGGGTATCACCATGTTGCCCAGGCTGGTCTCAAACTCCTGAGCTCAAGTGATCCACCCACTTCAGCCTCCCAAAGTGCTAGGATTATAGGCATGAGCCACTGTGCCTAGCCCAGCTTCAGCAATAATTCTTAAATAGCTTGCCTACGCAAAACTCTATGTTTAAATCTTCCATGCACTGTTTTTAGTGTCTCTATTTTGGCATGACAGTATTAGACAGTTCAGGAAGTCTTAACTTGTGGTCCAAAAATAAATGTGCTTCAAGGAAACCACAAATCTCTTGAAATTATAGACAAAATATTGTAAATAAATGCACAGGTCAGAGGGTCCATAGCTTTAATGTGATTTGTGAAGTATTTTATGAGACTTTAAAGCCTAGAATCATTAACACAAATGGATGACTATGAATAATTAGTATAATCAGTAATTATAGCCAATTAGAATTATGGGATTATTTATATTGTGCAATACTTATTCAACCATAACTTGGTGCTTCTAGCATGTATTTCTGCTTTTTATACATTAAATATACATCCAAATCACAGAAAATAAATGTCTCCAATCTTCATTCTAATTCACTTACATGAATATTCATGATAAGTATCAAATTTATTGTTTAGAAAAAAAAAGACAGTTTTTTAAAAATACTATTTAAACAAAGAATGACCCTCCTATAGGTAAAAATAAGGAACAGTTGTTCTCCCTTTAATGAAATAGGCCAGGTGCAGTGGCTCACACCTGTAATCCCAGCACTTTGGGAGGCTGAGGTGGGTGGATTGCTTGAGGTCAGAAGTTCGAGACCAGCCTGACCAACATGAAAAACGCATCTCTACTGAAAATACAAAAATTAGCAAGGCATGGTGGCACAGGCCTGTAATTCCAGGTACTTGGGAGGCTGAGGCAAGAGAATTGCTTGAACTCAGGAGGTGTAGAATGCAGTGAATTGAGATCATGCCACTGTATTCCAGCCTGTCTGGCAAAGCAAGACTGTGTCTCAAAAAAAACTAATCACTTTCAGTATTCATTTTTTCAGTCTCTGCTCATGTTCCTCAAACAAACTGGGTAGTGTATATTTTAATGAGGGGCATTGTCTTTTTAATAAAATAACAAGGCTAAAACATTCTGCAAGGGCGATAAGTGACAACTGCTCTAGAAATGATGTCACAAAGATTTTTTTTTTTAAATCTGTTAGATTTGTAGTATGTCTCAAATTCTTTTGTGTTCCTAAATAATTATATTTCTAAATAACAATTTTTAAAGATTGTTAAACATGACAATAAAAAAGAAAAAGATTTATCAGGTTATAACTCATCTTGTTTGCCTCATATAAAATACTTAACTGATTTGAAATATCCCAAATGGTTTATGCCATTTTCTGATGAAAATAAAGATGAACATAAAGTAGTACATGCAACTAAATGACAACAGAATTTTCCCTAAAAGCTATTTCCTAATGTCAATACTGTAGCATTCCATACCAACTAAAGAGATTAAACTGGAAAAATTTACAGAAACAGAATATATTAAAAATTTTCCAATGCCTAAAGTGCCTCAAGACTAGACCAATTTCACATAACATATATAAAATATGTCACTGCACATCAGGACTTCTGCTGTCAAGGCTTGCATAAAGGTAAAAAGGAAACAGCAACACACTATTTACAAGCCCCTTCTTTCACATAAACATTTTCTTCAGGAATTCTGGAAAGGGTTAGAGTACGTACTTACAGAATATTTTATTTTTTCAAACAACTAACATACCTTAATTGTTTTAATTTTACTTTCATAATAATAACTCTTAAACAGCATTAAATGAAGAGCATCACTTCTAAGCACAATATAGAAGTGTTTATATAGCATATATAGTATACATACACACTATATATACTATACACCCCATGAATTTTATATCTATATTTTTATATAATATATAAATATATGTATTTCCTTACATTATAGTTGAGAAAATTATATATTATAATTGAGAAAATGAAGGTCTAGTTACTAAGGTGGTGGAGCTTGGATTCTGATCCAAACAGTTCCTAACATTGTTACTTCAAAATAATATATGCCCATAGTCTTTTTTTTTTTTTAAGCAAAACAGCATCAAGGATTATAAACAGAACATATAAGCCTCACCACATTCCTTTTACCCTACATATCACTTTCCAAATTTAACCACTCTAATTGTTGCTTTTGGTGTTTAGTTCATATTTCAAAGAGAAATTAATTTACCAACTTTAAACACTATTCATTTATTAGCTTCCAACTATGGAAGACAAGGACTTAAGTTTCTTATATCACCCAAACTGCATTTACCTTTCTCCTGCCCTCCCACCCTCCCAATTGCACCACAATCTTTGTTTAAATCAGTCAACTGGTTTATATTATTGTGACCAAATAAGCATTATGTACTGATGAACAAGGAACTGTGATTCTTTTCCCTGTTTCAGACACCTTTAGATCATTCTGGAGTAAATAAAGGTCTTTTATTTAGTTGTATCCAATGTACTCTACAAATATTTATATGAAAGCCATCGATATCTTGTTCCAAATGACCTGTGGAACACCTAATAACATTATTTATCAAATGCTGATATCTATCTCTTTTTCTTCTACCCCAAAGGCCTTCCTCCAGGACACTTTGCTTTCCTGCCAGAGTCTAGACTGGTTTCTATCAAGGCCAGCTATTTTGGGGTACTCCTGGGACTTCAGGTTTCTCTGTATTAGAGCCCATTTCCTAGCTTCTATGTCTTAATGTTGTTTGGTGTAATTTCCTGCTTTGCAGGAACATGTCATCTAATAACTTTCTAAGAAAGGGTACATAGGTAATTAATACTAGAGTTCTTCATTTCTGAATATCTTTATTTAAACTTTTTATTATGGCAAGGTGTGGATATCTTTTAGAGATTATTTTCTCTCAGAATTTTGTAGACTTCGTTACATTGTCATTTAACTTGTATTATTCCCACTATATATAACTTTTTCTTTGGGAAGTCTCAGTCTTTTGTTTGTTGCTGATTCAATGGTGTTCTAAAGCTTCTGTGTGATGATTCTTGGACAGTCATTTTCTTTCATGATGCTAAGCATTCCATGAGTCCCTTAGAACAGACATTTCAGTTGCTGTTATCCGGAAATTTTTATCTAAAATGTCTCTATTAATTCTATGTGTCCTTTTCACTCCTTCTTATCATTCCAGAACACCTTTTGGTAGATTTTGACCTTATAAATTAGTTCTTTATTTTGCTATATTTTCTTATATTTCCTATCCCTGTTTGTCTTTTTGCTCTAATTCTGATAGGCTCCCCAGACTTTACCTGCCAACACATTCCATCTAAGAGCTGTTTTTTAAATTTCTTACTATTGTTTTCATGGCATAGTGTTCTTATTGGGTAGATAAAATATTTCTGAAGCTATCATTTGTAAAGTATTTTTTATAATACTATCATTTCTCCTTATCCCATCCCTCTGTACCTTCTTTGATTGTTTGATTTAGCCTTTCTCTGTTTGATTTAGTCTTCCCTTATGAGACTTTTCTCAAATGTCTGGTTATCTTTTGCTTTCAGTTCCATATTAAGCAATGCCATATGAAAAATATAATTACACTCTCACTGTACATACGCAGGAATTTTTGCAGTGATTAGGCAATAAAAATGATTTTTTAAGTGAAGCCTTTGAGATGTCTCCCTTTGGAGGTAATTTCTTTAGTTTCCTGCCTGAGAAAAATTGACCTGGCTCCAAGCATCCTAATGTCAGCACAGAGAGTTCTATATTCACTAAGGAAACCCTTATTTAATTCTGTTTTCAGTCTGGCTTTCCTGTAACTATTTCATAACTGGCACTTCCAAGTCCTGAACTCTTCTGGATTTCAATAGGTGAAGGATTGTGGAAATGGAATAATTTTTCCATTAACTTCCTATTTTACAAATGTTTTTGAGATCTATATTCTCTGCTGTCTCTTCTTTCTTCTACTTACCAATGTGTCTGTGCTTTTTCATATTATTTTGGAATGACTTCAAGAGGGAGGAAGTATAAATGATTAGGTTCAATCCATCATGTTTCCCAGAAGGTTTGGAGAATTATTTATACTGGCAGCCTTGTTTCTTATTATGTAAAAGAGTTGAAGTGATAAAATTAATATTCACAAGAACTGAATTCCTGGCCCAGTTCTATCTATCTATGTCACCATGTTCACGCGACATAACTTCTCTGCAGTTGCATTTATTCATCTGTGTATTGGGCAGGGAAATGTAATAGTTGGGGCACATATTGCAGGTGCCAGTGGGAAGTGGATGTCAGGTATTACTGTAGGAAAAAAGAAAGCTTTCATTGCTTTCATCTGAATTTGTCAACTCTAAGATTAATGTGCTCATGGCCTGGCTGGAGAATAATTATTTGTCATTCAGTCAATAAATATTTATTACAGGTCTGTTACGTTAAATTTCACTCCAAATAGAAATAAAAACATCTCTGCTCAAAAACTTGTACAAGAATATTCATATCAGCAGTTTACAATAGCCAAAAAGCAGAAACAACCCAGCTGTCCATCAACTGATAAATGAATAAATTAAAGGTAGTATATCCATAAAATGGAATGTTATTAAGCAAGGAAATAAATAAAGAACTGATACAGGTAACAACATGAATGAACCCTGAAAAAACATTATGCTAAGTGAAAGAAGCCAATAACAAAAGACTATTGCATGATTCCACTGATATAAAATATTCAGAATAAGCAAAAATCTACAGAGGGAGCATAGATTAGTGGTTGCTTAAAGCTGAGTGGGAGGGTGAGAGAGGAAAGAGAAAAGTGAGTGCTAATCCATATGTGGTTTCTTCTTGGGATGATAAAATATTATAAAATTGATGGTGGTAATGACTGCATAACTCTGTGAACTCAATAGAAAACAATGAATTGCATACTTTAAATGGGTGAATTATATGGTATATGAATTTTGTCTCAAAAAAGCTGTTAAAAAGCATATCTGAATATAATACTTAGGTAATGAGATTATCTGTGCAGCAAACCACCATGGCACATGTTTACCTATGTAACAAACCTGAGCATCCCACACAGGTACTCCTGATCTTAAAAGAAAAGCTGAGGAAAAAAATGAATCATCTAAGAAAGTTTGGCAAGAAAATTCTATTATGTGCATGTTTACAACATGGGGAATATAAAACTGAGTAGGATTCATAAGGTAGCATGGCTCAAATTCCAGGGAAGGGACACATATGCAAATAATTATACATTCTGATGAACAGAAAGCCTAGATAAAAAATCAAGTAAGTGTGAGCACAATGATTAAATGGAAATATAAAAGATGAATAGAAACTAGCTATGTGGAGTAATGAAAAGTGAAGAGTATTTCAGGAATGGGGGTAAATGTTACATTAAAATCTTAGTCATGGGAGAGAACTCAGGTTGTTCTAGGAGCTGAAAATTTAGCCAAGGGGCTGAAATACAGTGCTGTAATGAGTGGCATGTGGTGAAGTTGCATTTATAGGTTGAAATTATGCAGGAAAAGCTCATAATTGAAGCTTGAAGCTCATAGAAAGTTTGTCAAATGCAGTGTAAGAGTAATGGGAAGTCACTAAACAGCATAACAACATTATTTGATTTTCTTTTTAAAATCACTCTTGTCATTCTATGAAGAATGAAAGGGAGGACAGGTTACACTTTCTGTCCTAAAACAGCCTGTAAATATCTTAACAGGAATGTCAACCTTGGAGAACCCTACATTGTTCTTGCCATTTTAAGAAATGTGTAAACTGGAGGCAGTATTAATTGGTTAAATCAATACAGTATGATAGAATCTCTAGAAAGTTCATAGGCAGTCATTCCATTCCCTGAACTTTAGCCAGAATATAATGAAGAGTAAAGTGCAACGGTGTTGCAGCACTCTTTATAATACCGAATTATTGGAAACAAAGCTGATAGTCTAAAATTTGTAAATATTTACTAACTTCATATGTATGTAGAATTAGCCTTATATTTTTACAGTTATAGCTAGTGACTTGAAAATAAAATTATGTTTATATAAATAAAATTATAAGTTGTACATTTAAGGCATGAGTAATGTTGCTTCTTTGCTTTAACTGAGTAGTCAATTATTAGGTGAAACAGAAAAATACTATGAGAAAACAAACTAACATAACTTGAAAGAGTCATGAAATCAATTTTATCAAAGTTGGGTGAAATGTATCATATAAATGCTCAACTCAAAAATAATCAACTTCTACATATATTCTTTACATGCATAGTTGTATATAGATGTCCCTTGAATAGTTTCTGTAACACATACGTACAAATATAATTAATAGAGCCATGAAGGTTTATTTTGCAAAAACATAAAATTCCAGGATGCACCAGGAATCCTGATTTTTTTCTGTAAAACTAATGGTAACTTGTACATCCACATGCCTTCACAAAATTATTTTTAAAAGAAAATACTTAGTGAAAATAGAATTTACTTAGTGCATACAGACTTTTTTTCATTATCACTACTTACACAAATAAAATATATAGTGTCAGCCTAATTCATAGTTTATTACTCCTTTACACAAAATGATAAAATGAAAACTTGTCACAGACCCTGCAAATGCTCTACTCTTCATGCAGTGCTAATGATCTACAATAATTTGTACTGTGCTTACAAGAAACTCTATTTGAAAGTCCTTGTCCTGAGCCCAGTTGCCTCTAAATAATTAAGTGAATTATCTGCTACACCCAAGAATTGTATTGAGAATAAGACTGTCACCTAAGAATCATACCAAATGCATTTTGCTGGCTTCATGTTCACTATAGGATATAGGTGCATTGAGTTATATAATAATGCTGAATTACAAATACTATTTATACTGCTTTTTGGTGGTGGTGATGTTTTGGTTTGTGGTTTTTGATTAAGCAGATATAGCTGAATACAATTTTGTTAAATGAACCTATGACACAAATAATAAGTAATATATCTCTTCAGTGCATTTAAATTTCAGTATTCAATAGGCACACTCATAAATCCAAGTCCACATAATTAAATATGATTAGTAAAGTGTACCTCTCCACTGATTCTCAATTTATAATCATACCCCAAAAGTAGCTTTAAAGGGAAAGTTGCTCAGAAGAAAAAGAAAAATCTTATAATATTTTAATAGTATAAATCATCATATTTACTAACTGCAACAGTGAAACATTTGCTAAAATTTAAAGTTTCATAACTTACATACACACTAAGAAAAAGTAACTAAACAAATTTAGTTACTATTTTTACAACTTTAAATCTCTGAAGAAATTTCACATGCCTAACAGTTGCTAGAGTCACTAAGAAAAATGTAATTGAACTTATAAAGCATAAAAGGTAGACCTAACATAGAAAGAAAATAAATTCTTATGGTTAATTTTGGCTATGTTGATATGAAAAGCAAATAAAAGCAGCATTGCTGGCAGAATACAGAATGTGTTCAGCACAAAGATAACACTAGGCTAATTAGTCTTTAAACCCCAGAAGTTTGAATTGTTTTCTTATGTGAAGCTCCTGTGAGAAGCAAATGTTCTCTCTATGATGAACTGTATAATATGGGTGAAGCCCCGCTTCCCTAACCAACACATCAGTGATCGCTGAGATCAGTACACTTGTGGCTGCAATCCAAAGCAGAGATGGATATCCGGAAGTGACAGTATCTTCAGGAAGTAACTCCCATCTCTAGAATCCTTGAGTACTTATAACACAGAAAGCTTTTCACATACTCATACTAACGATGAAAAGAAGTTGAAAAAAATAAGAAGTCAAGATACAAAACTTCCTCCCTTATGAGGAGCAAGATGTTGGCTGGCAATGTATATGGAACAGGAGCTTTCTTTTTAAAAGTCCCTTTGTGTAAGCATGATGGAACAAAATAATGTCAGAATCTCTGAAATCGCAAATAGTCTGGTGATACATTCTTCCATTAAATTATTTGCATAATAAAAATCATCCACAAAATTATTCTAAATATTCTTTCAACCTATTTAAATGATTATATCATAACTGTCAATTGGCTGTGGAAGCACAATGCTTGCCCAGCATCATTTTTACCTTAGTAAAATATTAGCTAATTAACATAAAATCACTATGAATTTTTAAAAATCATTTTTAACCTCCAAATTAAATGTGTCTTGTGTCATTCATATGAAATTCAATAAGACTAAGACCATGCCATCACTACACAAAAATCAAGCTACATTTGTTTTTAAGTAACTATCCATATTTTCTCTAGTTTGGGTGCTTCTATACCACAGTATAAACAAAAACATGAGCTTGCTGTGTTTACTAAATTTTGTAGCTTCCACCCAGTTATTTCAAACAGTATCTATACTATTGGACTCCTTTTTATTCTCTGAAGGTTTCTAACATCATCCTCTTCTGAGGAAGAAGGCAAATACAGTACCTCTGCCCTACTTACATCAGGGGTAGAGAAAACTACCTGCCAGACACAGCAATAGCACTCTTGGGCTCTGCCTGGGAAAAGAGGCACTAGCTAGCTCTCTGAGAGTCTCAGTGGGAGCACAGCCCCTGTCCCTTGAGGAAAGTAAAGCAGAAAGCTATCAGTCCTAAAAATCACCCTGAGAAAGGAAACTAGTAACAGTGATAAAGTCACGACATGCCCTGGAGTAAGAACACAGTAAACTTCTCTGGCCATGTAAGGCTTATTAAAAGTGTCAAGGAAAAGAATCCTCTGGATATCTTCACTTGCAATATCTCCCCACTCTTAATGGAAATTACTCTTAACTTTTACTTGCTCAGTTTCTAAATGATTAATGAACTTAAGTTTGGCATTTTAGGAATTGTAGTAAAGCACCTCCCCAAAAGAGTCCTTCAGGAAAGGGCCCAAAGTAAATAGATCATGACCACAAACATATCTAGTATCTATTGAAAATTACTCATACATTGCTTTTCCCTGAGAAAAAAAATTACTGAAAGAATTTTGCCTTTCATATTTTTGCTTTTTTCATTACATTATCATGACATGTTATAGGTTTTAGAAAATCTTACATTGATTTTGAGATCATACAAAAACATTAATAAGATGTAAATACCTTCTGAATGTAAACGAGTACATGATTATTTCTCTAGTTTGTTTTAAAACATCAGTGTGTATTATAATTATGAGTTTTACCTATTTTTTTCAGATATCTTTCAGGTTAAGAAGATCTAAATAATTATAATTGCTTAACTGTACCTGCCATTTTCTTTGTTCCATTTTTGCAAAGGAAAATTCAAATATTCCAAACTATTCCACACTGGAGTTTAGAGTATTAGCTCACTTTTAAATCATTTTCCATTTCTTTGAAATGCATAATAAAATTAAATCACCACCTGATTTCAATTTGTCCCTTTGTTCAGTAACAATGTTTATTTTTAAAGAAATCTTTTGTCTACAAATACTTCTTTGGGAAAATTAGGAGAATCCTGTAATTTCATTCATTCAAAATACTTTGGCACACTATTCTAATTCTTGAAAAGTGGCTCTATGTTTTTATTTAGTAAGTGGGAAAAAGTTTATTTAATGTATGATATCATTTTGAAAAGGGATAGTCCTTTTCACATTGCTGAAAAATAAAAGCATCACATGTAATCATTTAATTGACTGAAATTAAATTTAAAAAGTTTAGCATTTTTACATGTTAATATTGAACCCCATACATTTCTGGAAATACCACATTTATTTTTGGTATTAAGACCTGAGACTGTTTTCATGTAAATTATTTTCACTTAAAATCTTAAAATGAGGTGAAATATATTCCCATTGGGGACTGAAGAAGAAAGAATATTCTACAGTTGATTCCCACCTTTAAAATTCTAAAGAACATGACAACCTTACACATTTCAGAATAAGGTCATTTAGAAGTATGCTTCCCTATCTTCCTACTGGAGGAAACATGTTTGATTATTTATACATCATTTTAATATGAACATTCTTTCAACCAAACTCTTAATGATCTCTAGACTATAAACGTCATTAGGTTTTATAAGTTCTCCTTTGGACTTTGCTGTGTGTTCTTACAAGTACCTTAAAATTATACACTTTCTAAAATCCACTCAGTCTATGCATAGATCACAGAGGCTACTGACTTCTGAGACAATAAATATCTCAAAGAAGGCAAAGATAGTCACTCTGAGCCTTTGTGTAGCGGGACTGCGGGGTTTTCACAGATAATGTCATTCAGAACGGTGGACAGCTCCCGTTAAGGCACGGAGTTGGTGATAATTTCCTTAGTTTCTAAACTAACTCCAAGGCTGCTTTTCATTGCTATATTTATTTGCTATTTAGTAGAAGACTATAAAGAATGCTTACTACATGTACATACTCCTTCAGTTGATTCTTTTTTCTTTTCGAACGAGTTCGGCCAAATAAATAGATATCACCCTGAGTTAATAGGAGTTAACTCGTTCTGGATTTTAAAATGGAAAGTCCAGCCTTGTTCAGGAGCTAAGAAAACCGTGCGCACGCTAATAAGAGGATCTACTTCACGACCTTCATTTGACAATCTCTAAACATGCTTATCACCGAATGAATACTTGGGCGACAAATAAGATCAGAAAACGTCTTAATTTTAATTCTCCAAAGCGGAGTTCTCCTGCTGACAGCTCTCCTGCCCTTCTTCCCAAGCTGGGGGATGTGAAAGAGATTTTTGAAACAGACTTGTAGTCAAGGTCAAGAAAGGGTGCCGCTCTATTTCAGGAAGGGGGCTCTGGAGACGCCCCCTCTCTCTGTTTCAGGAACTAGAGGCTTCCTGCCACGCTCCTGCCCTTCCTGGAGGCGCCCGGCTTTGCTGAGACCTCACTTGTCAGGGACTCTCCAAGTGCAAATTACCCTTCTCCTGCCTGCCAGCGCTGTTTCTGAGGAAACACCGTGAGGATACCCAGCGCCTATAAAGAAAAACAGACTAAACACACTCCCCAGGGGCGAGCGCAGCAGGAACTCCTTGGGCGTGTGAATCGCTGTCTCCGGTTACCCCGTCTTCTCCTGAGCCCAGAAGCCTCCTTTTCCCTCTTGGTTGAGACCACGCTTGAGGGAGCCGCGCGAGGAAGGATGGCTGCCCGCTTCCTCTCACTCCCGTCTCTGAAGTAAAAGTTTCCCTGGTACAACTTAGCCTCTCCCTAGGGAGGGTCACCGTGGCCTCCACCCTCCCCCGATCGGCCCCCAAAGTTCAGGAGGCCAAGGAGGAGAGCCCGTCTGGGATTCCTGGGCAACAGGAGCGCATCCTCCGAGCCCCTCCTGGGTGGAAACTACCGCGAGGCGCCGAGTCAGCCCGAGCCGACGCTGCCGGCAGCGCCACCCCCGCCCGCCCTCCCAGTCCCCGGGGCGCCCCCCTCCCAAGCGCGGGGAAGCGCATTTGAGGGCGCGCCTGAAGGGAGGGTGGGGCGGCGACCGGGAGCCCTCACCTGAAATCACTGTAAGGGTGGATAATCCAGAAGCCTGCAGTTTTAACCCTTTCCTGCTCCTTCTCCACCGCCTTCTGGCTCCCAAACATGCGGAGGGAGAATTTGTTGACCCCGGGCTGCAGCATGGAGGTGAACTGCCTCTGCATGAAGCCGTACTGCCGCCGGGGCCCCTCGGAGTCCTCGAAGCCCCCAGCCGGCTCCTCGCCGCCGCCGCCGCCGCCGTCCACCTTGAAACACACGGAGTTGCCGTGCTCCTTCGCGCCAGCCCCGCCGCCCCCCGGTGGGGTGCCCAGGCGCTTCTCGGCCGCGGCCGGCCCCGAGCCCGTCGCGGACGCCTTGGCGGGGAAGACGCTGTTGCCATCGTCCCGGTTGTTGGACGAAGAGTTGGACTTGCCGCCTCCTTCCATGCCCGGAGGACGCGACTGGCGACGGCGCTGGCTCCAGACTCGCCGGCCCCCCGGCGCCAGGGACACGAAGTCGAGAGGGCAGGGGCCCGAGCCGACTGCCGGCGAGCCGGCTGGCTGCTGCCCGTCGCGGCGGTGGCGGCGGCGGCGGCGGCGGCAGCTGCTGCTTCCCGCCCGCGCTGCTCCTCGCTGCGCGCCTGGCTTCCGCCGCCGCCGCTGCCCTCAGTGGCTGCGCTCCGGGCTCCGGCGCGGCTGGTGCTGAGGCTGAGGCTGCCCGAGCGAGGCGAGGCTCAGCTCGGCTCAGCCCTCGCGCGCCAGCGCCTCCCCTCGGCTGCCCTCTGCTGGCCGGAACGGGTCTCTCCCCGTCTGCACTCCACACATGCTCGTTACTCTTGCTCCACTTCTGCCCAGCGTGACATTGAACTCAGGAGCCCTCGGAGGAGACATTCATTGGTACACGTGGAGAGGGACTCGGTGTATGTTTGCATGAAATAGCGGGGAGAGAGGAGAGAGAGCAAGCTTGAACCAGCGAGTGTGTGTTGCTCCAAAAGAGACAAACATCCTAAACTCATGGAGACATTGTCTGTACGCCTGTTTGAATAACGTTACAGATGGGGAAAAGGGGACGAGCTGACTATGCATGCCAAAAATTCACGTGCAAAACCAAATGTCCAAAAGAAAGTAAAGTTTGACAATGGCAAATAAATGTCAAAAGTACCAGGGAAGTGTGCGTGTGTGCGTGTGCACGCGTGTGTGCTAGAAAGAGAGGCAGAGGGCAAAAGCTACCAGGTCTGTGTAATCCTGGGTAACCAGCTGCTTGGGGCTTTTCAGATTAAGGTTCTGCACCTGGGGACAGACAACTGACCTCCTTACACTTATCCTTGTTAATTCTCGCGGAGTTCCTTAAACAGAAGACGGGATTTCTTTCTTTCCAAGGCCATTCATATCAGTACACATGCAAGCAGGTCTATCAGCCACCAATATTGAAAGAAAAGTGTGTGACGGAGGCCTCGCCTGAGCTGACCTGTCTTTTTAGATAAGTTACATAATCAATAAAACACACTAAGGGACGTGTGTGCCTGTCAGTGTTTACTGACACCACGCTAGAAGTAAAGACGTCTTGGAATCTCTCATTAGAATGTCATTACCATTTCAGAAGGGGGGAACATTCGTAAGGGAAACTTACAAGCGTGGTACCGCTGCTGAGGAAAGCATTCTCCGTTTCCTCTTGTTCACTCTGCATCTCTGAAACCCACTGGATTAGCTAAAAGAAGCAAAATGTGCTGCCAAACCCACCAATCACTCAGCAGGGCAGCCCAGGCGTCTGAAGAGTTTCAAAACTCCCGAATGTCCCAAAACATCTGTTTCAGATACAAGCCTTGCTTCCATGCTTACAGCCTCTTCAAAGGAAATCTTGGCCTGCCAAGAGTCCCAGATCCCCTGGGTTCCTGTCAGCTCAAGCCACATTTTATGCAGAAGGGGCAGGCTCTCAAGGAGGGCATGTATGTCAGGCTGGCAACTGTGACCTATCATAAGAAAAAAAAAGTGAGTGGGGCCAATCAAGGTGTTTTTTCTGAAAAATTAAACAGTGATGAAGCCAATTAACAATGAGGGAAGCAAGGATAAAAAGAAAGGAAGACAATTTGGTGCCTTCCTGAGGAGTTAACAAAGGCTGAGAAAGGAAGCAGAGAACTGAGAAAAGAGCAGAGAGAAGCAGAAATGAACCATTAGGCCTAACTCTGTTGCAATTCTCTAAGATTTCCCTTACCATTCTCCTTACCATCGCCTATGCTAAATCTCCTTATTTCACGGAGCTATGTCCTGACTCAGACACCATCTGTTTTCAACTAATCATAAACCAGAACCCTAAGAATAAGTATGGATGGCCAAATTTTAATGGTAAGAGAAGGAAAAACATGAAAATATAGAGCTCTGATCTATCAAAATAGAGACCTTTCTCTACTTTGGAAATCCAAGAGGTCAGATGAGGATACCAGGTGCTGAGGGCAGAAGGAAACCACGGGAATGGATAAAAACAAACATTGCCCAAAGCAAAGTTCTGCCTAAGAAAGGCCCGATTACTCCGGCAGCTATTCTGTATTAGACTAAAGATGTTTCCTTACTTTTCTCCCATTCTGCATGCTTCCCCAATCCCTCTATTTTCAGTCATGAGTGTGACAATGTATATTTTAACATAAATTTTAAATTTTATAATAATGTAAAAATATACCATCTAAAATGTTATGCTGAGTTTAAGTAAGTTTGCTTTTCTTTTAGCCAATCTCTCTGTTTGTTCTATTGCAACTTAATCTTACTCATGACCAGGCAGTTATTTTAGTAAAAGTTTTTCTGAGTTTCAAGGTTTGTACTAAACTGATATGACAGAATCACTGAAAAACAAGATCTCAAAATAGAACTAAGAAATGTCTACAAAGGATCACAAGTCATTGGTTGTTCCAAGTATAGCTTTTAGGCCATATTTTATTTATTCAAAATCTCAAAAAATGCATTTTCTTAAAAACTTGAGAATGTGTATATCAATGCATTAAATTTGTCAGCAATATAAAAAGTCATGTTTCTTTACTTTTCAGAATGTTGATTTAAAGTTGTTTAGAATATGAAATTTAAGTTTTCATTGGAAGAAGAATGAACTCTCAAGAATATTGGGACAAAGTGAAAGCAATAGAAGAAAGAAATCAATGATAAGGGAAGAGACAGAATCTTGAAACTTCAGAATAATATCTTCTTAGCTTGTCTTGGCATTGTGTTCGTTGATTAACTATCTCAAGGTAAAATCTAGTGAGCTAAATTCAAAGTGTTTATTTTAAAGACATCTTAGAAATAAGATTACTATCATGTTGACTCTGTGTCATTAGGATATCCATGATGTCAAAGTGCCTAGTATTTTACAGGAATCTGATTTTGGAGGACTTATTAGAGAATATCAATTATGAATTAATTTCAGGAGAATGTCTCATCAGTCGCTGTAATGGGTGATGTTCAATATATACAAGAATTGTGCATCTTCTGAAATGTTCCCTGTTTCCTTTAATACTCTGCTTAAGATCAAATTGCAGACAGCAGCAGATTAATATGAACCTAAAATAAAATCTCCATGCAGCAGATGCTAGCACACATGAAATGAGACAGAAAAGATAGATTGGTGACTTGAAGTTTGACGGTTTATTGGAAAGTCTCATTGAAACTTAAAGATTTAAGGGATAAGACATTTGTCCTTAGTAGAACAGACTAATATGTTAAAAACATATTACACATGTAAGGAAATAAAATAAAAACTTCTGTCAAATAAGGCAATGGTAAGTAACAGTGCGAAAAAAAGTTCATTATAGACAACCTCACAGTTTTTCTGTGTCTTGTGCACAAGCAAATCTGATTATCTGTCTGGAAAGTCACACCAACATCATGCTTAATAGAAACATTAAAGCTGTTCAATTAGAACAAGGCGCTCATACCCATAATTTCTGCAACGCATGTTATTTTTAATGGATAATATTGTCTTCTGAAAACCCAAAATAACAATCAACTAGATAACCGTCATAACTCATAATAGAATTTGGAAAGTTGGTATAAACTTTCGGTTACTTCAGTAGGCGTGCAAAAATTAACATTCTTCCTAAGCATCAGCAATCACCATTAAGGCAAAATGGAGAACAATGATTTTTTTTTTTCACAATTGCAACTAAAAATGAAAATTACACAGTAATAAACTTAACAAGAAATGTCTGAGATCCGTAGTTTAAGAAACATTTTTGATAAAAGGTGTAAAATATATTTAAATAAATTAGCTATACAATTTGTCCATAAAGACTCAATATTATCAATATGGTGCTTCTTTCAAAAATTGATTTTAAGTTTCAAACGAAATTTGGTGATTCCATGGACACAGAGAGGGAAACATTACACACCAGGGCCTGTTGGGGGATGGAGGGTGAGGGGAGAAAGAGCTTTAGGGCAAATACCTAATGCATACAGATCTTAAAACCTAGATGAGGCGTTGATAGATGCAGCAAACCACCATGGAACATGTATACCTACATAACAAACCTGCACGTTCTGCACATGTATCCCAGAACTTGAAGTTAAATAAATAAATAAATAAGAAGGAAAGAAAGCAAACGAACCAAACAAAACAACTCACCAGTAATATACAGTCATTCTTACAAACCAATAAACCAACTTACTTTAAAAAAAACTGTTTCTGGTTTTCTTCATGGGGACAAAAGCAACAAAATGTTTTTAAAGTTTAGTTGGATTAATAAATCATTTATAACAGTTCTTAGGTTATGGCTTAAAAACTGAAAACAATGAAAAAATTTCCAAAATATTAGAGCTGCTTAAGGTAGCACTGAGCAGAGAAAGAGACAAATAAGGCAATACAAAAGAATCAAAACCAGGCCAGGCACGGTGGCTCACGCCTGTAATCTCAATACTTTGGGAAGCTGAGGCGGGTGAATCATTTGAGGTCAGGAGTTCAAAACCAGCCTGGCCAACATGGTGAAACCCTGTCTCTTCTAAAAATACAAAAAACTGAGCCAGGCATGGTGATGTGTGCCTGTAATCCCAGCTGCTTGGAAGGCTGAGGCACAAAAATTGAACCCAGGAGGTGGAGGTTGCAGTGAGATGAGATCGTGCCACAGCACTCCAGCCTGGGTGACAGAGTGAGACCCTGTCAAAAAAAAAAAAAAAAGGAATAAAAACCAGAAACACACTTTAGTATTAATCATAGATCAAAATTGTCATTTTACATCAATGAGCAAAGGATATATTGTATAGCAAATAGTCCTAGGATGGTTAAGTAACTATTCCAGAGAAAAGGAAAGTAGAATATAATATCATGTTATTTCCTAAAGTGAGTTTAAGATGATTTAGTAGTATAATGTAATACTAAAAATCATTACAGGTAAATGTTTATAAAAGCAAACACTGGAAAAAGCTACGCCACTTTAAAAGATTGACAGATACTTACTTTTCAGAATTTTTTCCATTGACCTACCTATAGAAAGACTAACAATACTATACCATTTTAGTAGTTTTAGTATACGGTGGCCCAATCCAAACATCTGTATTTCTCTTCATGTGTCTGTATACATACATATTAAACATGATTTTTTTTCAGATACATCTAGAATTATTTTTGACAAGGTTTGGCACTTGTCTTTGTAGTGAAGGCGTTTTGTTTGCATTGCACACAGAGGCTATTTAGCAAGAACTATCATCTTTAATATTGTTGCTATTCAAAAGCAAGATAGATATTTCTTTCCTATTTCTTTCTTCTTATATCACCACTAAATGATACATATTTTTGTCAAACATTTGAACAATACAACATTTAAAAAGAAAAACATTGAAGTATTCCATCAACCCTTCTTCATTTTGCTGGCACATGCCTATCTTTCTCAACTCTAACATACATATATTCATTTGTATTATTTTACATAACTAATCTCTTAGCATACCTATTGTATTCTCCAATCTTGTCCTCCCAAAGTTTCAGAATTATAGGCGTGAGCCACTGCACTCAGCTAAAATTCTTGGATACTTTTGTTCCTATTTTCCCCTTCATATTAATTTGAGAATAAGTTTGTCAAATTATCTTAATCCAGCTGGAATTTTGTTTGGAACTACATTTATGCATTAATTGATAAATAACATATTTATAACCTTATATTAATAACCTTATATTATTATATTTATAACCTTATATTATTATATTAGTACATCTTAAAATATAATCTCTTCATTTATCTATCTCTTTCTACCTATCTTACCTATGTATCTAAATACAAGGTAACCTATTATATAGTTTTTTAATATAAGTCTTGGAAATGTTTTGTTTAGTAGAGATTTGTCGCTAGGTATTTCATAGGTGTTCTGACTGTTGGAAAAAGAGACATTTTATCATCGTGCTTTTCAATTGGCTATTTTTGGTTATAGAAAAATTCTTTTGTATTGCTGAGTTTGTCCTTGCATATAGCTGTAGTAGGGAATTACTTAACTGTATCTAATACGGTATTAGTGTATTCATTTTGGTAGTGTCAGTAAATAATGACATCTTCCATCAACTATATATTTGTTCTCTTTCTTAATTTTTATAACACACTTTTCTTGACATACTACATTGGCAAGGAATGTCAATTAAATGCTGAAGAGTAGTTATAATGTTAGCTGACACTGTTATCATACTAATAGGTAATAGCAACAGTTCTGATTTTATGGCACAGTTCTGATTTTATAGGTTACTAGTAAGGTAGCCTTCATCATATTAAGGTAGATTCCCTCTTGCTTGTTAAAAAGTGTTTTAATGATAAAAGAAATTTATACATATTATTAATATTACATAATAATTTTACATATGTCAAGATCTTTGTTTTTTCTCTTTTAATCTGCTAATGTAATCGATTATACTAATAAACATAGTTAACATTTTCTTTATAGGCATAAATCACATTAGACTATTATATTAATTTCATATGTTTTTAGATGATAATAATGCTGATGGTAATATTTTTATTCTTTGCTATTTTTGGCCAGCTTTGGTTATGCTAGCTTTTCATAGACTGAGATCAGAAAGCTTTATTTTCTTCTGTGCTCTATAGCTGTTTATTCCATATAAGTGATAGAGCTGTCAAAATTTAGTTTATGTTTAGGAACACATGAATGTGTTCATTTGAGTATCTTTGCCAGCCTTTTGATTTATTCTACAGTCGTTGGGCCATCTGATAGTGCTATTGAATTGTTTGATACTTATATTACATCAGAAAATTTCCCAATTCTTCCAAGCTTTTAAATGTGAGTGTAAGTTTGTATACTATAATCGCTTTAACAGCAGGAGCAAAATTCTCCTCTCTGTATCTTTGTTCTTTATCTCATGCCTACCGCTGTTTCCTTTCTCTTTGTCTTACAGAGAATGCAATAAGCTTATCCATTTCATTTGCCTTTTAAAAAATAACCAATCTTTAATTTTGTTAGCCAAGTCAGATTTTTTTTTGGTTTGTGTTTCATTAATTTCTCAAAGGTCCAATGGATCCAGCTATTCTGAACCCGGTTTTCATGTAGATGCTTTGAAAATTGCCCCGAGTCCCTCTACGCAAATTTTTTCATCTGTTCATTGAATGTGAAGTGGAAAAGATTGACCTTTGCAGTGCTTTTTCTCTTAGAGGATTTTTCCTGTTTCTATTATTTTGTTTACTATTACATTTTTTTCTTCGAAAAATTTAATAACAGTTACTTTCTGTTCCTAGGAGGTCTTGAAATTACCGGTGTGGGAAAATTGTTATTATTTTTCCCAGGGGTTTGTACTATGTCTTTAAAATGTATCGTTTCTGTCATTTTGTGGAACTTTGGAATTCTGAAGTACAGGTGAATGAATGTTCTGTTTGCCCTCTTGATTTACTCCTTGCTATGATTTTTCATTTAATTAATTATTGTTTTATTTTTCTTAATAGAATTTCTATGTCTTAGTAATGTAACTATTAAATATTTTCTAGAAACACTATAATGCCTTCTTCAAAGTATTTTTCTATTGGTTATTATTATGAATATATTTGCATCTGGTGTGATTTCTAACTAATTTTGTGAGGGTTTTTTTAATATAATAAATTTCCGGGTTTCTTTTATATTTTAGTCTTATAAGTATTTTACTAAATTATCTTCATTCATCCATTCTTTCAACAAATATTCATTGAATATCTGCTATGTGCAGACACTCTTTAAAGCCTTCAGTTGCAGTTTAGCAACTGAACAGAAAAGAGGAAAAGAATTCTATGCTTTGCAGTATCCTATTTTTATTTTATTTTGTTTAACTGATATGCAATTATATCATGCACAGATAACAAATATTGTATCTTTCTTCCTATGTATTATATATTTTTCTTTTATTACCTTCTGAAATTTTATTGATTTATATATGAAAAATACTAATTTCATATGTCTGATAAAGAATAGCCTCAGAATACTTCTATCTTAATGTTAAGTATTATTCTATTTGAAGCAGATACATTAAAAGATAAAAATACAGATTATATTTTAAAGAATAGCACTCTAAGAGGTAAGAAGTGTGTGTGTGTGTGTGTGTGTGTGCATTTTAATTAAGTATATGTTTTAACTCTTGTCGAATTCTTTTTTAACATCTACTGCATTATTTTAATGACACTAAAAGTTATAGACCACTAGAATAAAAAATTTCCTAATAAACTTTTATCTAGTTTAACATGATTAGGCACAGATTTTAATCTCAAGGTGGAAGACCTCTCTTTATTCTTCCCCAGTACTCCCACCTCTTGCCGGTATTTCCTTCTGGACAAACCCAATAGAAGTCCTGTACCTCAGAGGTTCATTCATGTGTCTAGGACAGAGCAACGATGAAGAGTGGATCTGTAGAGATAAAATATATCTGACATGTTCTTCAATTTAAGCTTTCTGATTCCCTTCTCCTCATTATGTTTTTATCCATTTTATTTCCATTCATTGCTTCTTGTTTCCTAAATGAACTTACATATTTATTTGTTACTTTTTTTTCTGATACAACAGAAGGTACCACAAGAACAATGACCCTCCCTATAGGATTCATCACTGAACCTTATAAGCCTGTCACAAAGTGGGGATTCTATAAATATTTGTTGAAACAATGAATGAAGGAATGAACCTCCTCCAGGAATCCTCCAGCTTCATCTAGAATTCCTTCCTCTGCACTCCTAGAGCATATATGTATATCACTATACATATTACTACATGATTATCATGTGAATTATAATTATTAACGTACATCATTTACCTTAACGTGTGAGTAAAGTTGGTTCTTATAATTACTGACTTGTATCTTTTACCTTCAAGTGTGAGTAATATTCGTTCTGTAATATCTAACGATCATGTCCTGTGCTGGGTTCTGTACTAAGTGCTCCACAGATTTCTCACTTAAACCTCACCGCACATTTGTAAGGCAAATATTGTCTCCATTTTACACTCTAGGGTAGACAGCTTATTAACACAAAAATTTCACATAGCTTTCATGTGGCAGAGCTACCTCTTATCATGAATCTGTTGGTTCCAAAGTTGCCTGTGTTCCTTACTGAAATGCTGTATTTTCTATTTTAGAAAGAAGTATACATATATTTTCAAACTCTCATTTCTTCACATCAAAAATTATTACATGTCTGATCACCAGATCAATTAATGAATAAGATGAAAAAGGGTTAATAATTGGCTAATACTGAACTCATGAATTTTAATTTACTTCTTAAAATTGTGTTCCCTTTTGACCTTTCACTTGCAAAGCCAAATCGCATGACTAGTTGTCTCAGAGAGAGGGGTGGATATTGTCACTAACAAAGAGGCCATTATCAGCTTGGAGTCTCAAAGCTGATTTTCTCCACCTCTTTAGCAAGAAATTCAGAGAAAGTCTGGAAAGGAAATTGCACACGATTATAAATGAGATTATTATTATTGTCTCTGAGTAAATTAAGATGCATAAATTCGATTAAAGGGGTTTCCTCTTTATAATTATTTTTACCCTTAGCAATTGACAAAGCCCCACAGTTCAAGGCTTTGTTTATCTATAGTCTTGTTTCTCCCCAGCAGTGACAATTATTGTATACTGATCCATTCTTCCTCTCTTTTTAAGACTTTTGTAAGTTTTCCAATCTTAAAAAANAAAAAAAAAAAAAAGAGAAAATCTCAGAATAAAACAAATGTCAAGCTTTGACATCATTGCAACTGAGAAGTAAATTAAATAACATTCCCATATTCTGAAATATTAGCATCCATTTACATAAATTTATCTTTCTGTTTTTTACCTTTAATATATAAATATTTTAATGCTCCAGGAGAGAGCCTTATCTGGATTTGTAAATACTATAACACCTTTCTTTGAAACACACTCCCTTTCCTAACTAACTCTGCATGATTAAAATTGGGCTCCAATTACTGGATCCTGCCGGCACCTTCACCTGACAAATGTGAGAGCTTAATTCAAGACAGGTCTTGGAGGTTATTCTCCCAGAATCTGAGCTTTTCACCACAGACTTAGTGAGAAAATGGGCAATTGCAGATGAGCTTTCTGTGATAAAAACGTAGACATACTATAATCTCTAGTTTCTTTTACAGATATTTTATAGAGCCTTCCTCATTTGTGTAAATGTTCAGATTTTCCTTAAATTATGTCAAATTCTGTGATATATATTCTTCATTTGTTCCTCTAGATTCAATGTCTATCCCTCTCTTCCCTCTTGGCTGAACTCCAGGGACTGCATCACCAGGGATCTTATGTATTCTGACTACTCTGGGCCAACAGGAGGGACCAGAAAGAAAAGAGGGATAGGAGGAGAGAAAGAACAGATTTTTTATTTCCCTTGTCCCACTTCCTCCCTTCTTCACCATGGTTCTATCCCTGGCTACTTTCCTCTGTGTCCACAATTCCTATTGTCTTCTCAATGGCTATAGCTTGTGCCCCATTCAGTAATAATTTCCTCCACCTTGCCGTTAAAAGTAGTCATGGCAAGGCGGAAGAAATTATTACTGAATGGGGCACAAGCTCTGGTGAGTTTCCATGTAGCTGCTTCGGCATATTTGTTGGTCCCCTTAACTTTATCCATATCTCTGCAAATAGCCCTTTCATTAAAATACCTTCAATTAAATTCATTGAGTGAGCCATCTTTTTCTTTCTAGGACCTTGACTGGTACATTTTCCCAATATATGTTTAATAAAATTTCTTTGTCAAAGCTGGCATCTCTTTTCCACCTCAAATGACCCACAGATTTTTGCTCTATCTTGCTATCTATTCATATTTATCAAAATTATTTATTTTGTTATGTGTATATATAACATAGTAACTACATATATATACAAACACTTCAATGTGTTCTCTATGAATATTATTCAGTAGCACTTGCTTTAAAAAATGTTTCTCATTTCTGTTTTTAAATTAGTCTTTATGAAATATCAACTATAAACCTAATGTTCATTCCACCTGGTCAGTTAAAAAATCATGACTTTATCTTTTATTTCTCTGCTTCATGTCTACCTTACATTCGATCTGTCAGCAATACCTACTTTTTCTACATTTTGAACCTGACCACTTCTCACTACTTTGCCTCCCTATAATCTAAACTCAAACTCTATAGCTACAGTGAATCTTTTACAACAAAAGTCAGGCCAGGTCATTCCTCTAATCTCAATCCTCTAAGGGAATGATGACCCCATTAAAAGCCACCGTCCTCATTGTGTGCTAACCCCCGTGACCTCTCTGATCCCATTGACTACTTCACCTTCCCCCAAACTCTGCTCCCACAACACAGACCTGCTTATTCTTCTTCAAATTCACCAGAAACATGCCCACCTCAGCACATAGTATACGTTGTTCCTTCTACCTGCAAAATTTTTCTCCCACCTTAAACAGGTGTGTACTTTAAGTGATTCAGTTATCATTTTACATAAAAAGCAACGCCTCTTATGGCTTCCTATCTCCCTTTCCTGCTTTATTTTCCTGTACTGCACTTGACACCAAGTGACATACTCAATATTTTACTTTATTTGTACATTATCTGTCTCCCCCAATAGACTATAAGCCTATAAGGCTTTATTCACTGCTGTGCTTCTCGTACGCTGATTGACATCTAGTCTCATTCAATCGTTTGTTTTTGAATGGATGAAATGAATGAAATGGAATTACATGAAATAAATGAAAGCACTTTCTGCCCCTCTGTGTAAGAAATTAAAAAAAAAACCTATTTATTAGTATTTATATAATTAGTCCAATTCTTACTTTTAATACAACTGACTGAAGACTTTAGGGTATCTTTTTACTAGTTTAAAAAAAATTCACAGAGATTTTGTTTACTACCTTCATTTGCAGTTTTGATGGACATACTGCATTATAGAACCAAGCTCATGACATGTTATACATAAAATATGGATGAAATTACTTATTTAATGTTATAATTAAAAATGAGTAAAGTTACTATAAGAGAAAAAAGGGCCTTAAATTTTGTGCTTTACAATTCGACAATTTTTTTTCATTTTTTTTTTTAAAGAAGAGAGATTAGTATATTATCTCATAGAGACTAAATAGAATTTGGGTTAGTAAAATCACATTTATGAGCAATATCTTTTAAAATGTAACTTTCCAGTACAAATTAAGTGGCATTTTATTGTGGCATGTATTAGAAGTAGATGGAATTAATGGTAGATTACATTTGCGTCATGAAATGTATAGTAAATGAATGCAAGGCCTCTATTCATCAGCAGCCTGGTAGGTGGCTAAAGGGTAGAAATCAGGTTATTCATCCAGGACCTTAGTTAACTAAACTAGTCAGGAAAAGCAAGGCTTGCAAATAAAGCAAACTGGTCAACCCAAGGACAGCTCAAAGAGTCAGAACCTCACAGATTTATAGCTTATCACAGCCAGAAGTAGCTTTATACTACAACTAGAGTCCTTGTCCTAGAGTTCAGTTGAAATAATTGGTACTACGGATCACGAATTAATGAGAACCACTTTTTATTTTTGGGGGGTAGCTGACTTTAAACATGACAATGCAAATTGAGAGTGTTAGTAGGCATCGTTTGGCAAATTGGTGAATGAGCCATCAGAGGGCCATTTTATATGAAGACTGAGAAGCTTCTTAAGAAAGCTCATTCTAAAGAAAGAATCTGGGCACCATAGATCTGAGCCAGCCATAAAAAGGAATGAGATCATGTCCTTTGCAGAGACATAGATGAAACTGGAAGCCATCATCCTCAGCAAACTAACACAGGAACAGAAAATCAAATACCATATGTTCTCACTCATAAGTGGGAGTTGAACATTGAGAACACATGGACACAGGGAGGGGAACAACACACACCAGAGCCTATTGAGGGTTGGGGGATCAAGGCAAGGAACTTGAGGATGTGTCAATAGGTACAGCA
>NW_016107395.1:5029147-5075461 GCF_001604975.1 Cebus imitator
TTCCTAGCCCTTTTCATGTATCTTGTTTTCCTCTTTTAGAAGAAATAAAGAAAAAAAAATCTGAACCACCAAATTGGCCACAGGATAAAGAAAGATACCATAATTTTGAGGACAGTGTGGTGCCTGTTACTGGACATCCCCTCTAACCACCTTTTTGTATGTCTGAGTCTCCAGGACAGGGAAAATGTAAGACCTGTTTCACTAACATTCATACTGCATAAGGGAAATGAATTCTTGGAATCTTTACAGCAAAGTGTAACACTCAAGAGAAGAGGATTATTTTTGCTAGTCTACACTGACTCACATAGATAGATAGATAGATATAATCTATAAATATATATATTTATTATATATATTTATAAATATATATATAGATATATATTTATAAATATATATATTTATAAATATATTTATATAAAAATATTTTTATATATTTATTTATATTTAAATATATATATATATATATATAAATATATATATATCCTTGCCACATGCATGGCACCAAGCAACTTTGACAGCAATGCTAGATCCCCAGCATCAGAGCAGTGCCCACAAGAGAACTGGAGGCCACGGAGTCTAGTCAAAGATGCCTTGTTGGTTACGCAGAGGCAATTCGCTGAAAGATCTTCCACGCTCTGTAGAGCCATAGCACTGCAGAGAGTAGATTGGCTTTTGAGCAGAAAGGTAACGCCTTTTGGAGACCCCAAAAAAAGAAGAGGAAAGAAAGAAAGCTTTAGTTACTTCTAAATGTAACCTCAGAATTACTTATTAGTCACTGAAGAATATGGAAATTTGGTTTTGATGAAGAGCAGCCTTCCTTCCTCAAAATAAGGTCTACCATTGAAATGATTCCCTATGTAAAGATCTGCAATGACCTGTATTAGTGTTAATATCATTAAACATATGTATTTTCTGTTAAATGTGCATAAATATAGGTGTGCAAAAATAAATCTAGGCCAGAATAGCATAGTAATTCTGCTCCTCGATTATTTCACTTAAATAAGAAGACAGTTATAACTCTTCTTTGAATGTGTATCTGCATTCAAAATCCAGTCAGATACATCAGGTCAATCCCAGGTTTTTTGTGCTAATAGGAGATGGCAGTTGAATAGTGACATTGACTTTAGTGATGTTTTACTTCCTGGCATCCACTTCTCATAACTAACAGCCTCCCAATGTTATTTTGAGTAGTGATCTCCCTGATTATGCGGTACCTTGGTGGCACACTGCATTAATCTCTGTCTTCCGCTATAAAATCTAAAATGAGGGGGACACTCTTAGGAGACAAATCCTTCCTCTCACCACTCCAAAAGAACAAAGGGTGGACACATGATGAACAAAGGGGACACATGAGTGGAGCACCAGAAGTATATACATAGATATAGTATTTTTAATGTATTTCAGCAATGACACATGGTTGAGATTAGTAAGCCTTTTCTGCCTCTAAATACCTTGGAGATACTTGGTTTCTATACTCCCCAAGCCAGTTTCCTCAGCTTTATCTTCAATCTTGTGAATTTTTCATTTGGCTTAAGTTAACTTCTGTAGCTTATAATAAAGTATCCGGATACATCAAATGTGGCCAGAAGTGGGGTGCAAATATAGACCATTAGGGCACAAGAAGTATTTGAAAGTATTAATTAAATTGCCTACATAGAGCCAAAATTGGTAGCTCAAGCCTGTAATCTCAGCACTTTGGGACACTGAAGCAGGAAAATCAGCTGAGGTCAGGAGTTTGAGACCAGCTGGCCAACATGGCAAAATTCTGCCTCTACTAAAAATACAAAAATTATCCAGGCATGGTGGTGGGTGCCGTAATTCTAGCTATTCTGGAGGCTGAGCCAGGAGAGTTGCTTGACCAGGAGGCGGAGGTTGCAGTGAGCTAAGACAGCGCCATTGCACTCCAGTCTGGGTGACAGAGTGAGAGTTTGTCTCAAAATAAATAAATAAATAAAAGCAAAACTTCCATTGGTATCCTTGTAATGGAACCAAGAAACTCACAGTACCAGAAGCTGTGGTGAAACAGCTAATTAAGTGTTTGCCTGAAGTTATGTAGAACCAATTGCCTATTGAGAGTAAGATTCTGGAGAACCAGTTAACAATTGCTATTAAACAATGTGAAGAACATAAGGAATTTCTTGTTTATTGTTTTTGCAGCACTTATCCTTTTCATTTGTTAAAATTGTTACTAACTGGCCTTTCCCTCCTAGAATATAAACTTCAGGAGGACAGAGACTTTGTTCATTTTGTTCACTACTCAGGTTCTCTAGAGTTCCTGGTAGATGGAAATTATTGAAGAATACAGGTGTAAGGGATAAATTAACTCCAATAGTATATTTGCTACTGGCAATGTGCTGATTATTAAGCCATTGACTCAGCTTTAAACTGGCCTATATATACTTGGATCTGGGACTCTGCAAATCACATTTCTCTGTATTCAACAAATCACTGCTAGGCTCTTCCAGTAGTGGGTAATCTAAGAGACAGGTAAGGTGGAGAAGGGAAAAGAAACATTTCTTGTTTGTTTTCTAATTCTATTACCATCACACAACAGTGGCTCTTCACCCTGGCACTGGCAATGTTTCTAGTAGCAGCAGTTTGTTATAGTTTGCAGATTTTCTCTACCCCATAACCTTCCCAGCGTGTTCTTTCAGAAATACCAGCACCAGTTGAAGAGGGCCCCTTCCTCAGAGGTCCTAATCCAGCATCTTGGAAGGGTGAGGAAGAAGAAGGAAATTTCACTTCCTACTTGTATAATTATACGTATATAATTCAGGTGTACATGGATCTTAGTTACAACAGCAAAACTACAGGTTGATGAAAGAACTGATTTAAGCCAACACAATTGGCTTTGTGTGCTATTCCCAGGAAGAAGCCAGTTCACAAACCCCAAGCTTCATAAATAAAGGACTAAATTAAGGAGCTTCATAGGTAGTTTGGGGCTTGACTCCCTGGGTTTGTCAGCTAACTTGCCTTTCTCCTCACTTGTAGAATGGTTCCTCTCTTATTTCTCCGTGTTGTCCTTCACTGGGCGTTCTTCTTTTCTCCTGCCAACATCTGTAAACAAACCCAATTCCTGGTGATTCAGACAACCCCCGTTGTCAATTAGCCAGCATAGACTTGATAATAAAGAAGAGATCACAAATAGATTTTTAAAATCTTCATGTGGTCCAAGCTTCAGGGCATTTAACTTGCACAGCCCTGAGAGAACCCCAAAAGCAGTGTGTCACTATTGTTTTACAATTTGTAAACATAAACTATTTTTATCTTCTTTTTTCCCAAAGAAGGCCTTTTATATTGTATAAGCTTCTGGCCTCGTAAAACCTGATTCTGCCTTTAAAAAGGCAATAAATGAGATTTTAAAGCAAGTCCACTTATCTGCAGATAAAATGGAAGGCTGAAAAGTATTTTCAGAGTTTCTATCTGTTGCCAAAAGTCTCTGTTAGCCTAAGACAGTGGTTCATACTTATTGTCCCAGTGTGCTCTTTTGTTCTGAATTTTTCAGTTTTTAAATAAAGCATGGGGCATACTTAAAATTTGCTTTGGAATTATTAGGGAAGAGTTTGGTAGATCTGCCATAGTCTTATGTAGTGGCGTAGGAAACGCATTAGGCAGTAAATTTAGTTATTACCGTAGTGCATGGGGAAGTCTGCCAGAAATAACTTGCATTTCTTTCTTCAGCACTTTTCAGACATGATATATCTAACACCTTCCTTTCAAGGACAGCATAAAGGCATTCACTGACAAGACAAGTCTCCTTGAGCGTGAGAGACCAGGGACACCTAACTCTTTCAAGCCTCCATTGAGAGTGGAAGAAACCTACCAGGACCTTAGTAGACTGGTCAATGTGCCATGGCTCATGCTGGAGCCCATAAGATGCACAAAACCACCAAGCTGTAGTTGGTGAAGTCAGAGTAACAACAAGCAAAACTTTTTTGCTATGAATATGCTGTTTAACATAAATGAAATTGAGAGGTTCAATCATACTATAGCATTTAACATTTGGCAAGCCAGTAAGAAAATAATAAATCAAAAGGCATAAATCCTAATAGTAACAACATTGATGAGTTTTATCTTATAAAATGCTAATTTAAAAAGATACCTTGAATAGGAGTGAAAATATAGTACCTTTGAAAATATTAAGGCAGAAATGCTTATACATTGAACTGGGAAAGTCATCCTCAAAAACTTATTGCCAAAAATTTAATTATTCTACTTATAATAATTATTATTCTGCTTACATTTAAAATTCATATAATGAATATAAATTTTTGACACCATATACAGATATTTTATTTGTAATTTTTACAAAGCATTATATTTTTGAAAATGAATTTGTCAGTCAAGTCAATATTCAAAAAATTAAGTAATTTTAATTTTTGGTGCCCCCTTTCTCTTTTAGCTTGTGTTTTGATTATAAGGTTGGCTATAACCAGACCTCCTCAAGCAACAGGAAGAAGTATCTCAGCAGACTCTTTACCTATACATTAAGTTCTTCTTGTAAGAAGGGTTAATTCTGGACCCTATAAACCTTTACCCAATCAAAATTTTAAATCAAAAAGTGCTGTTATTTTGTGTCAAGTCACAGGAACCTGTCACTGTTAAGACTTGAAAGATGCAAGACTGTTGATTCCCAGAATATGCCAGTTTCACTCTAGGTGGTCCAGAGCAGAAAAGACTAGGTCTTAGAGAACAGCAAAAGACTATTTTAAGCTTGCCCAAGTAGTGATCCCAATTGCAGCAATCCCAATTGCAGCTGATGTTGCAGATGTGCTCCTCCAGCTGGAGTAAATCATTATAGCGTCTGGCATGTGGAAGGTCATGCTAGCCTAGGGAATCTTTTCTTTCCAGGGTTCAGTTTAAAGATGTCACCATACTTTCAAAGTAATCTGTTGCATTTTATGCCACAAAATTTATCACCGATTTCACTGTGTTCTGATACAATCTTTGTTAAACAGAGCAAGAGTAAATACTCATGTTTGTGAATCAAAAAAGCCAAATTAATCAGGAAGATGTTATCTTAATATACCTGTTACATCAGATGCATCTATGATTTATTTGACAACCATCCACCCTGGTATCTTCTCACAGTACTAATTTGAATCTTTGAGTATTAAGCATATTTAATATGTTTTATGCTACTTTTAGTTAGGTTGATTTTCTGGATTTCAAGTCATTAATTTCTGCTCTGAATAAAATTCCCTTTTGTCATTCCAATTGCTGTATCTTCCAATTTTCTGTCTCGCTATTTATTTATATATTATTTCAATGAGATAGAATGTGTGACAAGCATTTGTTTCATGCTTTCAATTAGATTCAATACAAAAGTAGGAACAGCTGACTCAGATATTATCTTGTGAGTCTGATTTATGCTTTCATGAAATCAGTGTGTGAGATGAAGACTTGTGTCCCAACTCAACAGGAATTATAGTGGTATTTGTCTTTTCAAGTGGCATCATTTTAACCAAGGAAAATGGAAGGCAAGCTTCCAAAGCATTCGTGACTGCCAGTAACCCAAAATGCACTTCACAGGGGTAGTTCCTGCTGAGTACTTGTTGATAAATTTGGAACTGATATACTACATATATCAATGCAAACTTAGCTGCTTCAGAGATAGGAATATTTTAAAATAATACCATTCAGAAAGGAAGAAAGATCAACAGAGACCGACAGTGTGAGGGGCATAAGAGAGTAGTAAATGGAGATCAATTCTAGAGAAAGACTAGAGCAGGTATTTTTTTCTCTATCAAGACGCTCTTAATTTTTCATTTCACCCTTCCATAGCATTGCCTAAATCATGATCTTTAGACAATATGAGAACTGATAGCAGTATAACAAGAAACCCTAAAAATTGAATTTTTCCTTAATCTGTGTTTTGATAAAGTAGAATGCTGTTAATAAAAGATACTGATTGTCTCATGAAATTTTTAACATTCATTAAATACTAGCAATGTTCAAGGCTAGGAGTGGCCCATAGTTTGCAAAAACAAAACAAAACAAAGAAAAAAAACAAGAGTCACTACTTTAACCAGTGTTTTTGGATATTACTAATAAATCATGGCAACATGCCTTATTGAACCCAGATGCAACCTCAAAGAGATTTTTAAACATCACTCTGAGAAGACTAATAATTGGTTATAGGTATAAATATATAATGCTTATTCACTCTTTCTCTTCTAGGTGAAATACTGCATCGAGATTAAAAGTGTCTCCTTTATGTCTACACTCTTGTTCTCCTACTATCAACAATAAGTTGGTCATTAGTTCATAAAGAGAATAATAATGATATATATGAAAAGGAAAGATAACTTTCACAAAGCTCATTTGAGTACTCTTATCATGTTAATTTCTGTTTTTTAGATATCAAGCTAGTTCATGACACTTTGCCACAGTACATTGTTCCAATATTACAGGAAACTAACCATTTATATTACTTAGTTCCCATTCATTAAAAAAACACTTTTTATGCTTTGAGCTTCCTATAACAATCAAAAAGAAACCAGATTAATTCAAATCACAATTCTATATTTATGAATCTGCCTCCAGAACTTTCTTCTACTGAAGAAGCTTACCTTTGTCATGGTATCTGTTCTTTTTGGCATTTCTTAGAAGATTGAGATCTCTAAAATTGCAAGGCATTTTATTCATTCCCTTTGTATTTAATAAATGTTAGCCTTGGAATAACTAGAGGCTCTAGTGACTGAAAAGGCTCTGGAGACATGAGGAAGAACAACAACTTAGTCTTTTTCTTCTAGGCAAGTACATACCAGTAAATGGAAATTCTGTGTATAATGTAAGATTGTATATAAAAATATAATATGTATTAAACACATTATGCACATAATACAAACATGCCTGAGTTATTCAAAGAAGCTAATGCTCCTAATTTTGTGTTGACTGTAAAACGTTTAATAAATTATGGGCCATCAGAATATTTTGAAATGAAATCTTCTAGAAACCTGACAGATATAATTAGGAACAAAATTCAGAAAGATTAAATTATTTCTTTCATTTCCAATATTTCTACCTTAGGTTATTCTGTGACAAGTTGGTGTTTTGTGGGGAAACAGTCTTATCTACCCAGAAGGCCTTATAGTAGATATATAATCATGTCTGGGATATTTTTCTGACTAATACAAAGTTTTGCAAATTAAAAATCGCTTTTGGCTTTATTATAAGTAATGTAATAATTTTAATAAATAATCTGCAAAAGAAAAATCAATTTTGTTTATATAAGGGTTTTAGGAACACTTGATCCATAAGTCAGACATATAATTTCGTTGTTATTTAGAGATGTTCAGATAGTTGGAATTTTGCAGATGTTAGCCATCCTGAAGAATGTAAGATGGTAGTGATGTAAACTCTGCCAGCAAAATGTAATTAGAAACAAATGTTTGTCATATATATTACTTTTAAGGTCTTTTAATTTGAATATTAGCAGTATTTTTTGATTCATTTATAATACTCTAATTATAAAGTATTTTCTTCACAAAACAATAAAAGTATAGGATTTCCACCTGGGGAGCCTGGTCAACATTGAGATGTACATTTACTCACCCCTGAAAGATACAGTAGTTGCACTTCATTGATACATTTTATCTAATGCATTTTTATTATCCTATGGCTTATTAGACCACTCAAAGATTTAAAGTTTATAGATGTTTTAGATGAAACAATTACTTCTTCACATGAAGTACTATGTTAACTCTCATACTTGTTTTGTTCTTCTGTCCTTCTACCCTTTCTTTCTCTTTCTATTGGCCTTTCCTTCTCACTCTCAATTAATGGCTAAAACGCAAGAACATAACTACCATTATGGAATGCTTGACATGTAGCAATCACTGAACTTTTGTATGTTATCTCATTTAATCTTCTCATGTTAAAGACAAGGTTCAGAATCTACTCAATTATGCCAAATCCCATGAAGTTATTGCGATAGGATTTTAAAAAGCCCTTTCTACTCCAGGAAAGGAGATGGTTTGGGGCCATGTGATAACTGGCTCCCAGTTGAATATAGCTATTTACCGACTTCAAGATAAGCTCATAATATAGGCAAACTTCCTTTAAGAATGCTTATGTTCCAAAAGTTTATTGGTTAAGCCATTGTTTTTTTTTTTTTTTTATTGATTGATTGGGACAGGATCTGCCTCTGTTGCCCAGGCTGAAGTACAGTGGCATGATCTCAGCTTACTGTAACCTCAACCTCCTGAGCTCAAGCAATCCTCCCATCTCAGCCTCCCAAATAACTTAGGCTTTGGTCACATGCCACCACACCTAGCTAATTTTTGTATTTTTTGTAGAGATGGGAACTCACTATGTTGCCTAGGCTGGTCTCAAAATCCTGGCCTCAAGCAGCCTCAGCCTCCCAAACTGCTGGGATTATGGTCATAAGCCAACACAGTCAGTTAGCCAAATGTGTTAATTTAGAACTTGGAAAATAAGATAAGGCAATGCATACCATGCCAAAAATAAATAAATAAGCTGGTAAATCTATGGCATTTGCAATGTCACAAAAGAATAGCATTAGCAGGGTCCTTATTGGACATCTCAACGGCATTTCATTCCTTTCACTTAAATGGCATATCTCTATAATTAATTAGTTATTCTTCTTCAGTGGAAAAGTGCTTTGTTAATTTCTGTTCATTTTTCCTTTTCTTAATTATAGGCCATGAATAAATATGTTGATGCCATTGAATAAGAAGTATATACACTAATACAAAATAGTGTTTGAGACGGGGTGCTGTGGCTCACACCTGTAATCCCAGCATGTGGATCACCTGAGATGAGGAGTTCAAGACCAGCATAGCCAACATGAAGAAACTCCATGTCTACTAAATATACAAAAATTAGCTGGCCGTGGTGGTAGATGCCTGTAATCCCAGCTACTCAGGAGGCTGAGGCAGGAGAATCGCTTGAACCCAGGAGGTGGAGGTTGCAGTTAGCTGAGATAGTACCACTGGACTCCAGCCTGGGTGACAGACTCCTTCTCAAAAATAATAATAATAATAATAATAATAATAATAATAATAATGTTTGAGATATTTGAGCATGACAAATGTGGTAGAAACCTAGTCTTTAAATTTTATGATAATGGAGATTGACCTTGTTTATTGTTCTATTTCCCCTACTCTTTTTCTGAAGCTCAAAATCTTTCTTAATCACTGCTGCATACTAAGAATACTGCTCTTTGTCTGCACTCCCACAATGCATTCTTGCTTTCCCTCCTCCTTTCCAAAACACTCAAAAACAACTGCTCCTTGTAGTGTATCTATTGCTTTTTAAGCCAAATTTAGTAAATCTTTATAAATGTCAACAAAGCATGGGAGTGCTGGCAATCCTAAACAGGAGGACCATGTGCTTCACTTTGTACAATTAGTCTTTTAGAACTTTATACATATAATTTGTTTTCAATATTGTATGAAATACATCGGTGACAAAAAGTTCATTTGAAATCTGAAAATGTGGATTAATTTTCATTATCTCAGTTTTACAGCTTGGCTGAGTGACTTTATTTGCTATCATCATCTATAAACTTGGGAAGTTAATATATATTTTCCAAAATGTTGCTAATAATTAACTGAGAATGTGTTTAAGGCATATACATATTGTAGGTGTCCCCGAAGGTCAGTCAATTAATGAGAGTTCCATTTCCACTTTTCCACTTAACTTCCTTTCCTGGTAGACTATTTTTTAAATCCTTCTATCTTTTTAGTCACTTGTATATAACTACATATAATGCTTTTGCAGCAACCAAAATTAATCAGGAGCCTAAATTATAATTTTTTACAAAAGGTTCTGTAGACGTATGTTTGGCTTACCGGTATATTAATCAATATCGTGTATGGGTTGGATATCCAGATATCAAGTTGTTTCTTATAAATAATAAAATAACAGCTTGAATTATGCACCAGGATATGAATGTGCTACCCTTGTCTGGGGAAGGGCTTGATGCCATTTGTCAATTTTCTCCCCTCCCTGACGAACCACTTTTTTGTTTGTTTGTGTATTATCCTTTGTTGATGTTGTCTTTCTTCAGAAACATAAAAAAAGAATTACCTTTCATCTTCCTCCTCGAACTCCAAACTGCTTTTTTTTCTCCTTTGCCCTCTTATTTTATGATGCCAATGTTCCAGGACAGCACCTGGAAAAATTTATCTTTATAGCCTGAAGTCCCCTAATATTTAACATAAAATCAATGACTTCTCACATTCTTGGTAAACAAATGAATTAGCAAATTATTCCTGCTCACCATGGCACTGAAAACAGTCATGCTTCAATCTTTGTGAAGTTTTCCCCAAAGATAAATTTGACTGGTTGCAACAAATAAAACATGCAATGCTTGCAAATTTCCATGGAAATGCTCTCTGGCTAAAATTGAAAAAACAAAATTAGTACAGCCTATAGAAGGAAATCATTTCTGATTTTAGCAAATATTTAAAATTATACTCTCGGTCACTGAAGCCAAATCTTGAAATCAGTTGCAACTTCTCTCTTTCTTTTACCCTAGAAATATAGTTAATAGAAAGGTCCTGTGTCACTTTCAAATTTACTCATTCTACAAATGTTTATTGTGTCAAATACTGCCCTAAGCACTGGAGAAATATCCCTGAATAAATTGACAAAAATTGTTGCCATGTTAGAGTTTAAATTCTAGTATGTGTGTCCATGGTAGGGGAGGGGGTGAGAGAATGGAACAATCAAGTAAGTAAAATCTAGAGCATACCAGAAGGTGATAAATGCTTGGAGGAAAAATAAATCTTGAGGAAAGTGTATAGGGAGAACCAGAAAGAAGGGGAGTATCTCCCTGCTTCAAGAGCCAGATGGGGATTAGAATCCAGGGATGAAGAATGACCCAGGAGTCCCTGGGCTTCTTGCGATGAATGATGTAAATGGGGATAAAGGGAGTAATGAGATTTTTACTGACATGTGAATGGAGAGGATTTCTTGCCAGGAGCAAGAGGAAGTCTGAGGCATCTTACTCATTCTTGCCAATAGTGGTGTGGAGGCCAGGAAAAGGCATCGAATGAGAATGTGTCGAGCTCCTAGACCCTTTCTAGACTCCTGCCATTGAAGTTTCTTTCTGGAAACTTTCCCTTCCTGATCATCCCTCATTCGCCCTGTTCTAATTCAGGCTCACAACAGCTGCGCCAGGATTTCAGTCTTGCTTCCTGGAGTCCATTTTTTGACATAATCAAAGAAAACGAGTAGAAAACACAAATTTGGCCATGTTATTCTCCTACTCCAAACCTTTCATGGTCAAATTCATGAAACAGAATCTGTCTCCTCTCTTACACCTCTTCTCTAATAGTCCCTGTCTCATATTATATGTTTAAATAACACAAAATAGTTTTCAGTCCTTGTTCCAGGGCACCCTGCCTGAGTCTTACGGACTTTTCTCTGGCCACTCCCTTGATGTGAAATAATTTTCTCTTTTCCTAACCTGACTGGACGTTTCTCATCTTTCAAAACAGTTTCAGTGTCCTCACCACCAATGCGCTTTTTACTAAGCCACATTAACTCAGTACTGCAGCAGTGCTATCATTCCATTCTGGGCACACATTCTGCGTGGTATCTAAAATCACATCAACTGTTAGATCCACAAGGGCAAGGACCACGTAGTATTCATCTAGCACTTGTAGAGCATAGCTGTCTGTTAAATAAACCAACAAGAAATTTATAGGCTACAATGAAACCCTGTCCACTTTGGGAGGGCTAGGTGGGCAGATCACAATGTCAGGAATTCAAGACCAGCCTGGCCAACATGGTGAAACCTCATCTTTACTAAAAATACAAAAATTAGCTGGGCATGGTTGCAGGTGCCTGTAATCCCAGCTACTTGTTTGCTAATCCTGATTTCTAACTTAGAATGCACTGAGAAATTATTTTGAATTATATATATATTCATTATTACTACAAGGGAATGAGAGGAGAAAAAAGGAAGGATTCATGTTTGGTTTGTTAACTTCCAAATTGCATTTTGAAAGATGAAACAAAATGTCCAAGAAAAATTAAGCACAGAGTTCAGTCCATAATTATAGAATAGAAAAATGATTTGAGGGGAAATAAGTACCCCTTTCCCTGTCATTTAAAAGAATGTCAATCTTGGTCATGGGCAGAGGTGGTGCTTATCTTCGGGGAGAATGGGAGACAGAGAAGAGGATCCTGATATGTAGTGACTCAGCATGCAGGATTGCAGTCAGCCTCGCGGAACTGCCACGTATGTTAAGGAATCAGCGCAAAAGAGCCAGTGCTGCAGACCACCCTTAGGCTCTAAAGGAGACAAAATCCCATGGAGGGAGGCTTCAGCTTGATTCTAGATGAGATTTCAGAGTTATTCTATTTAGCGACAAGGAAATTGACTTTTCCTTTCTTTTCTTTTCTCTTTTTTTCCATATCGTTCTGTTGCCCAGGCTGGAGTGCAGTGGCGTGATCTTGGCTCACTGCAACCTCTGCCTCCCAGGTTCAAGCAATCCTCCTATCTCAGCCTCCCGAGTAGCTAGGCTTACAGGAACCCACCATCACACTGGGCTAACTTTTGTATTTTTAGTAGAGACAGAGTTACACCATATTGGTCAGGCTGGTCTCTAACTCCTGACCTCAGGTGTCCACCTGCCTCGGCCTCCAAAGTGCTGGGATTACAGGCATGAGCAGCCGCACAAGGCCAAAACTGATGTTTTTTGTTCCCACATGAGTCAGTTAATGGGTGTGAGGGTTATTGGATATAAACGCTTAAGTACTTCTGGCTCTCTAATTCCATGGACAAAGTGGCTTTAGTAGCCCAAGAGTAGTTTCCCCACAGCATACTAGATGCTAGCCCCAAGCAGAAGCACACAGACACCTGAGGAGGTATGCACAGAAGAGCAGAAGGCATCTGAGAGAATATGGGCAAATCCCTAGTAGTGCCTATGGTATACAGCGGCTGTGCCATACACTGCCATAGGGTGCGTATACCACACATCTCTATGATCTCAATTTAAAGCAATTGTTTTAAACTAAGCAAGTGGTATGAGACCTCATTCGTCTCCAGAGGGCTCAAGACCTTTGTCTGGCCCTGAAGTACAGCATTTAGTTCTGTGGGCTCTTGGGTAGCATTAAGTAGAAAAGAAGGGATGCTGAAAGAGAAAAAAGAAAAGGGCATTAACTGAATACCTACACTGTGCCCAAACTTCACTAACCAATTTATATATTTAATATCATTTAAGATTTATAACATTTCTACAAAGTAAGATTATCATTCCCACTTTGAAAAAGAGAACAATCAAGTCTTAGGGAGGTAAGTACATTGCCCAATATTCTATAACCAGGAACCAAACACGAATCTTTGTCATCCTAGACTCCATGTTCTTTCTGTCACACTACCGCCATCCTCCAAAAGGAGGAGAAAGAAAACGAAAAGGATATTGTGGGAGATAAAAAATGAACTAAGCTTCCTTCACAATTTGGCCCATGCCCTTTTTTCTGTTATAGTACAAATGATTTCTTCTGCAAAATCGTACATTAATTCCCTCAGTTAATTATTGGAAGTCTGCTATATCCTGGATAAATCCTGAATCCAATCACTTTTAGGTCATGGGAACTGAATAATATACAGAACTGTAAAGTTCTACTTTCACAAAATTTTTATTTTCTAGTAGAGGGAGTAGGGAATTTATTGTTCACAAATAATGAATAAATAAATAAGGAAGATGCATATTATGTTAGCTCTTGATAAATAAATGGCCAGAGATCTCACTGGTATCAAGTTATTTGTGCAAAATTGAGAAATATTTTCAAAGAGAAGGCTAAGTTTCAGAAGCAATAAAATGTTTTGTATGATTGAGAGGTGCTAAACAAAGTGAACATGTGGGAAGGGAGGAATTGTAACAGTCGAGTTCAAAAAAATAGTGTTGTGGTTGCAGTGGGTGGAGGTAGAGAAGTTGAATAGATAGCATTTCATAAGCCATAGTCAAGTTATTGGATTTTACTCTCGGAGGGGAAAACATTCTTATTTGAAAAAGCAAAGGCATAGCATAAGCAGGCTTAAGATTTTAAAGGAATATTTCTTGATGCTTTGTTGAGACTCTGACTGATGAATGACAGAGACGGAAGCATGAATTTAGTTAGAAAGCTAAAGCAATACTCCTGGTATAAAACCATGGAAGTTTATAGCAGAATGAAATTTGTAGAAGTAAAAAGGAATTATGAACTTCTAAATATTTGTTTTGAATGCAGAGATAACAGGATTTTCATATGTGGGATGTAAGAGAAAGAAAAGAGGAAAAGTTGATCCCAAGATCACTGAGCTGTGTAACTTAAAGAATGAGGTTGTCATTGAATGAGATAAATCTCAAAAAAGGGAATTATTGTGGGGAAGGGAGAGGCAAAGGGAAAGTAACTTTCTTGCTAATTGTTTGTGACATGGCTTTACATTTCTTTAGGAAAAAAACATCCTTGACGAATACCAAATAAATAGTTGAACCTCCTTTGTGTTCTTTTTTCCGCTCCCTTCCTTTCTCTTTTCCTTCCTTCCCTCCTCTTTCCTTCCTTCCTCTCCATCTCTCTCTCCTTCTTCCTTCCTTTACTCGCTTTCTCCCTCCATCTCCATACAACGTTTCTCCATTTTCAGACATCAGTGTGGCCATGAATGTGCAAGACAGAGTCTGAGGACAGCATTAGGTATAATGTCATTATTAGAAAAATACCCTGGAAGCCTCCCCTCAAAATCAGAAGCAAGATGAGAAGAGACATTGTTGGGAAGCTTTTATTCACCATTTTGTTTTTGTAACTCAGTCCATTTTCTTGCTCTGGCTAAAGAGATACTAAAAAATTTCAAAGACAGCAATCTTTCTGCACCTGTTTTCATACACACGCCGCCTGATTTGTTTAGAATATCAAGTTGCCCAAATGATAAAGCCAATTAGGTGGAAGATATTTCCAGAAAGAAACAAAAGGATTGCAAATTCAGTTCTTCTGAATCTCTTTTAATTGTTAACAATAAACATTAGTGCATTCTATTATTAGTATGAAAATAATAACTAAAGGTTATTTTTTCTAATGTGCATTTTAATTTTTTGATCTTTTGAATCTTTTTTGGAAACTGTTAATTTGCTATGCTATATCACTACTCTTACACTGTTCCCTAAATTTAAAAATGTAAAAAGAAAATAAAAATAGCTAAAAATAATGGGTCTCATGGAAACCAATAAGAGTGGAATTTAAAAAATCTTTTTATAAAATGTGAGTTACAAAATATAAATCTTGTTTGGGCTCATTTTGCTATCCAAGGTCAGAAGCAATATAAGCTTTCTTCCAAGCTGCCCACCCCTGGCCTTTGAGCCCCTTGGGTATCCAGTAAGTCAGGATTTATGACTCCTAATGAGCAATGCAGTGGTACTCAAGCAGTTGCAGATGGGATGGGAATAGCAAAAACCACGCCTCTCTAATTACATGCATTAGCCCTCTGGCATTGGAATGCCTTCTAACATTTTAGGGTTGGGGGGAGCTAGCTGAATAATCACATGAAAAATACAAATCTGCAGGAGCTGCCAAAATTGTCCCAGATTCTAGCTTCCAGACGGTCTCTGCTCTATTCTGATGTTAGTATTGACAGCCTGCCTACCTCCTGTGGATGTCAAAGCCAAGGTTAAGGCCAACGGAAGTGAGCAAGCTGTCAGCCTAGCATAAGAAAACAGGTAAGCACATTGTGAAGACAATAAGGAACACTCCGTAATTAGCAGAAATGTTGCACAGGAGCTATAGGTCACGACATTAGTGGAAATCTATGAGATCACTCCCTCCTTAATGCTCCCACAGGAAAGCAGAAAAAAACAGTACTTGATGAAAGGTCAGCATTTTATAGACCAACTTCCTCTCACCTCTATCTTTCAAATGCCTTTTTTTTTTTAGATTTTACAACCTTTTTATTTTTAAAATCAGCTCTTTAATGAATGCACTTTATGAACAATGAATATATTTGCTAGTTAGGAACTAGGCAATATATGATTTGAGTAATTGCAGATAATAGTGTTAGACTATAATAAAGTAATTGAAGAAGAAAATTAAAAACTGACTGCCACTAATTATATCTCATATAGGCTGACTAAAATATACCAATAAATTTTCTAAGTGAGTTTCAATTCTGAAATATAATTAAAATGTGAAACGATAGAGCTACAATTTCAAATAAGGAGCTAAGGTTCTAAGTAGATTAAATTGTCTACGCAGATAACATAGATTTTACGTAACAATAATAGTAACTAATAATTATTAAACTCTTCTTATATATGAGACCCCTACACTAAATACTTTTATATAAATTATTCATTTTAGTCACAAAGCAGGCATTTCTGCTAGGTGAGTATATATGACTGCTTAGAGAAGTAAGTGGTGAATGCAGGCCTCAAAACTAGATTTTTTGCTGACTGGAAAGTCACTACTCTTAATGCTCGCTTTCTTTATTTCTTGGCAACTGACTCTGAAAAGAGAGTCAAAGCATTGAAGGAACATGAAATGAAGTGATGGTTTGAGTAAAAGCAGTGATAAACTGAGGAGGAGTAATTGGGTTAGTCCCTCTTCAGTTTGCCACTTGTATTCTAATTGAATTCTGTTTAAAGTTCTTTTCCACAAATTTCTCACAGTTAGTTAGGAAAGAGGTGCTTGAAATAAATTCTAATGCATGAGGAAGAAGATATTTTCCCTATCAATACTACACACACACACACACACACACACACACACACACACACACACACACAAAACAGCAACAACAAATGGGTGCCAGCACATATCCTCTTTACAAGGTGAAAAAGTAGGCTCGCTCTCAAAGAAAATAATAATGGCTTATTTCTGCTGGATCAGAACTGAAAACATACTAGTAATATCAGAATTACCTGACTAATAAATATAGATGAACCAATTCTGAAACTATTTTCAATATGTTGTACACTGAACACATGTATTAATGGCTGTTGAGAGTCAGGGTTCTCACTGTGAAAGAAAAGACACACATATGAAATAGACAAAAGCAAGAGAAAAAACTTTAGGGATGGATTGAAATTGTAGGTTTCTATGCAAACTCCTGATTTCTAAAGTACGTGTGGCTATGTACATGCATGTATATGTGCTCATGGAAATGTATGTATGTACATAGTATATATACTCATGGGGAAGTATGTATGTGGTGGGGGTGGGGGTATGTATTTTTTCCTACCTCTGGCTGCTGAAAGGGCCTAGAAGAGATTTCGCCAGAGTAAAAATAAGCATACACAGGAACCAGATTGTATCTTTAATATTACTTTAATTTTTATTTAATATTATTTTCATTTTATCATATTTTATAATATTATTACAAAAATCCTGGCTTCCTCGGAGACATAGCTGATTCCAGGGCTGGGTAGGAGAGGCAGAGGTAGAAGAGGGGCTTGACAGAGTGTAAGGAAGTGTTCAAAAAAGTTATGTGGGCCCATCCCAGGAGCACCAGAACCAGGTTGAATGGGCTTCCACTGAAAAAAATCTGTGTGTCTTTGAGCATGAAAATGATTGAGGATAGTAATAAATTATACATTTATTTGAAAAAAGATAGATAATCATGAGAATGAGGAGGAAGGCCTCTTGCCTACTCCAAAATGGTGGGCATGGACTAGTAAGATACTATTTTGCAATCATTGTAGTAAAGGCTAATACAGGTAAGAATCGTCATCAGGGGAAAATTTGAGAAAAAGATATGTGGTTATCCAATTAAGTAGGGATATTTTAATACTCTCTTGGGTTTTTCACTTCTTTTTTGTTTGTGTGTTTTTTTGTTTACATTCCCATACTTCATGGTTTTAAAGTGTGGGAATGTAAAATTCTGCATGTATTTACACAGATTAGAATAGATCTCTGGAGTGTAAGGATGAAAGTTAAAATCTTGTAGTTGCCCATATATTTGAATAGCCATAGCATCATGCTTAGAAATACAGAGCATTTTGTTATTAAATGAAAATAATACTGGAAAATGACCTTGTTAATTGGATACTCAAGGAAATAATTTGTAAAAATAATCTGTTTGGATTTTCTATTTTAGGAGAAAGTAAAGTTTTCAATTTGTTTATTTTATAAGCAACAAAAATAAGTTTATGAGTTCAAATATGAGCTTATTTGAATAATAAATGAAGCAAATATTTATTTTTCTTTGTTAATTAACAAAGAAATGATTTTACCAATGAAATTTTATGGTATATCAAATGTCTAGGCTTTATATCACATTTGACTTTCATATCTAAATAACCTCTCAAAAATCATACTTTTGTGCCTACTAAAGATCAGTGGTTTTTAAGATCAGATATTTTACTTCCTTGGTGATCAAAATATCTTCTTTTGAGGTACCAACTGTGTTCTCATACAATTTTGTCCAAAAATTTATCTTAGTAAACACACATACACACATACATTTCATTCTTTTTTTTTTTTTTTTTTTGCTCTAAGACTTACTGTTTTGTTGTGTGTGTATGTCTGTTCTAACTCCATTATACCTTTGCTGGGTAATAAATTGGCATTGGATTTCACCAGTTGTCTGGCATTATACTATTGATTTCATGAAATCTTAATGTTGCCAATTTCACATTGTAAGCAATTCAGTCTGCACTGCATTGTGCTATGAAAAGCATTCAACATTTTGCAAAACACTGACCATGTAATAGAGAGAAGGAAAATGTAAAATCAGACTCATTTAATAAATGGTCAATTCACTAACAAATGATGTTGTCTTGTGATTATTTTTCTTCTCAATTTACATTGTAACATGTAGACATTGAAAATGAATATTGGGAAATAAGAGCCTCTTTATGATTTCTGGTATGCACTAGTATTCCTAGCTATTTGCCTAAGTATTTTGATTCTTTTCCAGGATGCTTTTATCCAGCAAATCTAGCATAGCTAATGTAAGATTCTGCTGTGCTAGATCAAATCCTGGATGCAGACCAGTAACCTAGTTAATTTGAGTAATGAACATTTAGTTGAAATGAGTATGGTAAGCTAGGGAAGTTCCAGTCACAGGAAAGAGATTAGAATAAAGGGCCCTTATAAATAAAGGACAGATTTATACCAAATTGCCAACTTAAATAGCAATACAATTCATCTTCAAAAGAAAACACTCACTTTTAGTTTCCAGCCCAGCATGTAGGAAACTTGGAAAATGCCACTCTATCCTAACAAGCAAATACCTGAACCAACTGAAAAAAATCAACAGCTTTTTTTTTAGATCCACTAGAGAAATAAGGTCACAAAGAAAACGTCTATCCCCAAAATTGAAGAGAAAGAAAAACAAATACAGAGAATCACAACTTATCAAAAAAGATATCCATGAACAGAAACCACTGTGGGAACCAGTGCCTAGGTCAGAAAGCCTACACTCTAATTGATGAACTCCTGGAGGTTCAGTGTGAACAAATCAGCAAGTTAAAAACTCCAAGGGGGCACACTCACTGGCAGTGTCCACACTACTAGAACTTTTCTCTCCAGGAGCTCTACCAGGTCATCATGGTACATTTTATAGAAAATCCACGCATGCTCCTGGCAAGGGAGGAGGAGTCATTTTGAGACATCCAGAGCATTAAAAAGCCCTGTCCTTAAGAGAAATTATTTTACCCGAGTCCAACCTGCTGGGTTATGTCAGAGTGTAAACTACACGGGGGAAGAAAAATGTCCAAGTCAGCTGGCTATCGCCTTCCAAGTGAAAAAAAAAGGCAATACCTCACTCCAGCTGCCTCTAGCTGTCCTCTCCCAGTGGGATGGGAGGGTGGGGGAAGGACTACTGAGAAACATAGTCAAGGGCACAAAGTTACCAAAAGACTGAATCCTATTTACAGGGCTATAGAAGTTTTCCCCTCTCTCAACATCTTACCATTATAATATTAAAGTTTATTTACTGCAGTTCTTTTTACCCACTGCATAATACCCACCTTCCAAGGAAAAATTACGAGGCATACTAAAATGCAAAAAGAACAGCTTGAAGAGACTAAAATAGTACCTGGACCAGAATCAGGTATGGCCTGAATGTTGGAATTATCAGGTAACTATATTTTTTAAATGATGATCGATACTGCTCTGGGCTTTAATAAAAAACACAAGAACAGATGCATAGTACAAGCAGATTCTAACAAATAACTAAAAGAAATACTACAGTCAAAGCATTGTAATAGAAATGAAGTATGCCATTTGTGGGCTTATTAGTAGACTGGACATCATTAAAAAAAGAATCTCTGAAGTTGAGGATATCTCAATAGAAACCCACAAAGCTAAAAAGCAGAGAGAAAAACAAAACAAACTATTCAAGAACTGTATGTAGGAAAACTACAAAAGGTATAACACATACATAATGGCAATACCATAAATAAAAGAAAGAGAAAGAAACAGAAGCAGTATCTGAAGCAATAGTGATTGAGATTTATCCCTAAATAATGTCAGACATCAAACTACAAATCCAGGAGACTCTAACACAACCAAATGCCAAAACTGCTACATCTAGGCATAACATATTCAAATTTCAAAACATCAAAAGATTAAAAAAAAATCTTGACAAAAATCTAGACGAAGAAAAGAAAACCTTAACTAGCAAGGAGCAGAGATAAAAATAACATCTGACTTCTTATAAATCATGCAAGGAAGAGAATAGTGCAATAAAATATGTAATGCTCAGAGAAAAAACAGACAAAACTAACACCAACTTATAAATCTTTGCTCTGTGAAATTACATTTCAAAAGTGAATAAAAAAAAGATTTTTCTCAAAGAAAAATTGAAGTAAATTTGTTGTCATTAGATTTATCCTCCAACACATCTGAAAAGAAGCTCTGCAATACATGTGAAAACAAGCGTAGAAAAATAACATAGGTTAGAATCTTGAATTTATGTAAAGAAAGGAAGAGCATTGGAGAAAGAATAAGTGAAGGTAAAATAAAGTTTAAAATTTCTTATTCCTCATTTAACATAACAGTTTGTTCAAAATAATTACAGAAACAATGTACTGATCGTGTATTCTTATTATGTATATGGTTATTATATGTATATATGTGTGCTTATTACATATGAATTATAATATCTGTATACATGTATGCTTATATACAAGTAAATGAATGACAGCAAAAATACAAGGGATGGGAGAGAGGAATATAGGACAGTCTCCCCTTATCCATGAGGCCTGCATTCCAAAATCCCCAGTGGATGCCTGAAACCGCATGCCTAGTACCAAACCCTATATATTATTTAGAAATTAGGCACAGTAAGAGATTAATGATAATAACTAATAATAGAACAATTATAGCAATGTGCCAGCATCCTGACTTTTGTACTTTGGGGTCATTATTAGGTAAAGTAAGAGTTACTTGAACATAAGCACCATGATGCTGCAACAGTCCATCTGATCACCTGGATGGTTACTAAGTGGTTAGTAGCATATGCAGTATGGATACATTGGACAAAGAGATGATTCATGTCCCAGGTGGGTGGAGTGGGACAGCCCAGGATTTCATCACGACTCACAATGACTTGCAATTTAAAACATAAATTATTTATTTCTGGAATTTTCTACTTAATATTTTCAAACTGTGATTTACCGCAGATATCTAAAACTACAGAAAGTGAAACTGCAAATAAAAGGGATTACTATATTTAAAATATATTGTTATTATAGGGTACTTGCAATAACCACAAAACAGTGTGGTGTTATTTGAAAGATGACTAGGAATAGCAGTAAATGTATATTGCAAACTTGAGGGCAACCACTAGAAAAAGTAGAAAAGAAAAAAAAGTATAACTGATGTAATAAGAAAGAAGAAAAAAATTAATATCATATACATGCTCAATTAAATACAAAAAGGCAGAAAATGTATGAAATAAGAAAAAAGGAACAAAAAATAGGATAACAAACATAAAACTAATAAATATGGTAGACAATAACACAACTACTTCAATAATCACATTAAGTAATAAGGCATTGAAATTATTCTGAATATGGTAGATTCATGTCATTATAAATTTGCCAAAACTCAAAGAATATTTAACTCCAAGAGTGAACCCAATACAAACTATGAACATTGGATGATCATGATGTGTCAATGCAGGTTCATTTTAATAAATGAACCCTTGTTGTATTGGAGGTTGTACATGTGTAGTAACAGGGTGTACACAGAAACTCTCCGTGCCTTCTGCTCAGTTGTCCTGTAAATTTAAAGCTGCTCTAACATAAAGCTTGTTTATTTGAAAAAGAAAATGCTGTGGGCAGGTTAATGTTTTTATTAGGTTTTATTTATAGATTATTTTAATCAAAGAATATTTGGTAAATATTTTCCATTCACCAAATATTGTGATCAACAAGTTAACAGTCATAAAGAAAGAGTGTAAAAATGAAAAAGAGAGTGGGAAAGAAGGAACATGATTTACCTGCATTGTCCAGTCTGCTTTTATAAAACACTTGTGAAACTTTGATTTCACTGAACAAATATTTGATATCCAGTGACAAAAACTTTGTTCTTAATATACGATTACAATAAATTCTTTCTAGTGAAAAAGCAATTTGGATTGTTTTAACATGCCTCAAATAAGTCATCCATTCACTGAAACTGATGTTTAATTTAATACTGTTTAACAGTTAAGAAGAGAGCCAACTGGTTAACATGCAGCAGACAAAATTGTTCTCTCAGAGAGGAAAACATTGACTTACACCACTCCAGTGTGAACTGAGGACAAACTTTAAATTGCACAAACTCAGGATGAGCTGAATATGCACGTGATTATAAAAACAAACTTCAATTTGTAGACATCTGTCTTGCAAATATGACATAAGGAGCCATTCACTCAAAACCTCACACAGCCTAATGTACTACATTTTTTTAGCAGCTAGAAAACAATGTCCTAAAAATTAACACCCACAAGTCACGTGAAGAGTTTAGTGGTTTCAAAGCAAGTAAATACAATTATGTCTTGCAAAAAGCACCACAGCCACTAGGAAATGTTTTGATTCAGAGTTGTGAGGCCTATTTATCTGAACAAAACCTGTACTTTGTATATGTGTGTGTGTGTGTGTGTGTGTGTGTGTGTGTGTGTGACAGAGTCTGGCTCTGTCACCCAGGCTGGAGTGCAGTGGTGTGATCTCAGCTCATTGCAACCTTCTGCCTCCCGAGTTCAAGCAACCTCCTGCTTCAGCCTCCTGAGTAGCTGGGATACAGGCACATGCCATCACGCCCAGCTAATTTTTGTATATTTAATAGAGGCAGTGTTTCACCATGTTGGTCAGGCTGGTCTAGAACTCCTGACCTCCTGATCTGCCCACCTTGGCCTCCCAAAGTGCTGGGATTACAGGTGTGAGCCACCATGCCCAGCCAAAGCTGTACTGTTTTATCTGCACTTACGAGCTCCAGATCTTTGTAGAATCTACAAATTAAAAATTATTCTTATATTGCTAGTGCTTCTCTTCAATTTTCAGGGGATTGTTTCTTGGTGTTCATTACAGTATTTGTATTTGGGTTGCATAACAGATCCATATTCAATTTTTTTTTTCACTTAATTATTTTTTAAGTGCCTAGATAGTTTCATGAGATTGTCAGTTGGGTTTCTTATGTATGACATACTTAATTTCATTAATTATTTATTTGTGAACTGTCCTGTGCTCAGCATTATTATAGGACTAGATGACATTAAAGAGGATACATTTTTTTCTACCTTGGAGGGTGTTTCAATCCATCTTGTGTTGCTGTAACAGAATACCTGCGACTGGAAAATTTATAATGAACAAAAATTTATTGGCTCTAGGTGTTGGAGCCTAGAAATTCCAAGATCTGGTGAGCAGAGTCTGATGAGCACCTTCCTGCTGTCATCCCTTGGCCGAAGGCAAAAAGCCAAGAGAGAGCAAGAGAGGGCTGAACTTTCCCTTTATTTAACAGCACCCATCTCATCCGGGAGATGGTTACCCTTATGACTTAATTACTTCCTAAGAATTCCACTTCTTAATATTGTTAAGATGGTAATTAAATTCCAACATGAGTTTTGGAAGGCACAAATATTCACACCATAGCAGAGGATCACAGTCTAGTGTGGAGATAGATAAATCAGTTTATTAATTATGAACAAAGGAGAATGTTCCTTTCAGAAATACAGTCGAAAAAGTCATCAAATTATATCCATAAAAAGATTTACTTGAAAACAGACAATATTGAGATTATCTGAGCTTGATTTGTCTCCTTGTTGACCAGATCTTGGCCATCCTTGCAGCTCCAGCTACATTTTTTTTTTCTGAGATTAGTGTCAGTTTTCAAACTTCCCTCACATAAATTGGGGGGTACAACCAGGCAGAATTAGGCAGTTATTAGTACCCTATGTCAAATGTTCTTTCTCTTCCTTCTTTTATCTTTCTCATTTTTGACAGTGAAGAACTTGTGATGAATTAGGAACTATGAAGCCAATTGCTGCAATAGACTATCACCAGCAGTATTCCTGGCAAATGTCTCTGGCTCAGAGTGAGAGCAATATTCTAAAATATCTGTCCTCCCCCACCCACAACAGGGCAGAGTTTGGTGTCTGCTGCCTAGGATTTCTGTTTGCACTGAAGATTTTATTGGTTTTCCACTGAACTGAAAAGGAGTCTAAAGTAATAATGAATAACGCACTGAACACTTAACAAAATGTAGGTCCTTTATTAATTGCTTTACAAAACATTGACCTATGGAACCAACGAGCCTCCATGCAACTTCAAGTCAGATTTGAGAAATAGCCTAAGACTAGTCTTCTATTTAAAAAGCAGCTCAGATAACCTAATCTCTACCCATTTTATTGGATCCATAATTGACTTGTGAGACTATTATCTAACTATACATTGCTTAGATTTATATTAAAATACATTTGAATTTTCATGATAAAATTTGTCATGTCTCATTTGAAAAGGAAAGCATCATGTGAGTGAAAAGCAAAGACTTATGAACTCCAATGTTAGCCCTTCTTTTAACTCATGATAATGTTGTCAAGTCACAACGTTATCTGTAACATTAATAATATGAAATAGCTGGCCAGCTTTCAGGATGTTTATGATAATACATGTAAAAAGGCTTTTTGAAGATTTTATACATGCACACAAGAATACCATATACATTTAAATATACATAAATGAAAATAGAAATTACTTTTTATTCAAATTTCATTTAGAGTAGAAATTATATTTTACTAAATACCGTGATGTTATTTCTTTGTGAGCCTTTCTTTGCAAGGCCATGTCTAATTTTTTAATTGGGAATAATTTGTTTCTAAACACCTATATTACTTAATTGTATTTTAGGCTATACTATATTAATATATGCACTTGTTAATACATGCTGAGGATCAAGCATGTCTTACCCATCTTTGAATCCCTCTTAGAACACTATGCCTTATCCTAAATTGACACTCAGTAAATATGTTGACATATTTATTGTTTTTTTCAACTTTTCCATAGAGCCAAGGTTAACAATGTGTTAACATGCCATCTTTCAATGAAAATTTAATATCTCTAACACCTAGAATGTGTAAAAAATATATTTAGAACATTTAAAATATTATTGTTATTGTAATTATAATTACAACAGTTATAATAATCTTCATTTTTTAGATGATTCTTACTCAAGTCCATCCACAGTCTCTCAACCTTAGTACATACAATGGCCCAGTCTGTGCTCCTAAGATAAAGTCTAATTATCCTAAATGAGAATTCAATTAATAACAACTCTTCTATTACATAGTGTATTTTACCAACTAAGCAACTATTTACTATTTGTAATTAAACCTATATTAACATAATATAATTAATAATATGTAAATTAATAATTAAATATATAGGTATATAATTAATATTATATAAATATTAAATAATTAGTATTATATTAATTACTATATAAATATGTTATATTAAACATTTTTTGACTTAGATTAGCTTAAGAAAAGATTATTTTTGATAACCAGTAGAATGCAAATTGTTTATTATTATTAAATTGTTTTAGACACAAGTTATTAATACTTTCTGTGAAACATCTAGGAGGTACATTATTTAAGGGTAGCCCAAGCTTCTGAATTGTTCTGGATTTCCCATGAAGCAATCTCAAGGTGTTAAAACTAACTTCACATATGTTCTCATGATAAAGGTAGAGGTTCTTTTTTATTGCTAAAATGATTATACAGAGAGGAAAAAAACATTACTGAGATGTTAAGTGAAGTGTCCAAAGGTCAGAGTAAGTCAGTGGACCTCTGAAAACAGAGTCATTTTCCTGATAATCCACGTGATACAGTTGACCAGTCCTGCACTCATGCCTTGGCAAGAGGACTCTTTACTCTGGAACTGAAGACCAAGAAGATCCCATATATTACAAATAGTAATACACAAAGATGTTTTGTTGTATTTTGGGTACGTAAAAAAAAGTTTGGGCTGGGCGCGTTGGCTCACGCCTATAATCCCAACACTTTGGGAGGTCAAAATGAGAGTATGGCTTGGGGCCAGGAGTTTGAGATCAGCCTGGGCAACATGGTGAGACACTGTGTCTATAAAAGGCAAAATTAGCTGGGCGTAGTGTGCACACCTGTAGTTCCAGACACTCAGGAAGATGAAGCAGGAGGATCTCTTGAGCCTGGGAGGTGGAGGCTGCAGTGAGCCACGATCATGCCACTGCACTTCAGCCTGTGTGACTAGAGTAAGACCCTGTCTCAACAAAGACAACAACAACAAAGAAATAGAAAAGTGTTGGGAATCACAGAAAAAGGACAATTGATCTGAACATAGCCACCCATGCAAGAGGGTGAGTGTGTGGAGGGTGTGTGTGTGTGTGTGTGTGTGTGTGTGTGTGTGTTGTTGGGGTGGCAAGATGAGAAAATTACGGCCTTTGGGAAAACCAGAGAGTGTTCAAGAATCAGTGTCCCAAATCTCTGAAAGTGGGTAGTGTAGCTAGAACTGCCTGGAAATCCTGACTCAGAAAAGTGATGTATTGGGGGAGGAAAGTTGCTCTCTCTCTGGCTAGTGTTGGGAAGCTTGACTTGTCATAGGTCCAGGCTAGGTCTGTCAACAGCCAGGCTCTTCCCTGCCTTGTTACTTCAGTTCCTTATTTTCAGTTAGGCTGCTAGACAGCTAGACAGATAGGCTGGCTGGGAAAATCACAGCCCCTTCAGCCTCTAGATCCCATATTCGACATCTAAGAAACAGTTATGGGTGAGGGTGGGGGAGTTGAGGGGAAACTATTCTAGGCCATGAGAATAGTTTGATTTATAATCTTTACACATTTAGAAATATGTCTGTGGGTTTCTTGTCTTGGACTCCACAAATGGTGAAAGAGGGCTTGTAGCTTTCTTCATTGTTTCACTTGTCCCATCCTCTCCATCTGAAAATAAATCTGTTTCAAAAGTCTCACTCACCTCAAGAGAACACATCAGTATTGCTAAATGTTGGAGAAAATATGCCAATCCCCCAAGAAACTTCCAAAAAAACAGTTTTCTGAGTAAAACGACCGCCACTAAACCAAACTTAATCTAACAAATATATTTTCATTACGAACTTGCATGGGTATTGGCAGGTTCCTATACATTTATTTACTCTTTCCTGTTTTTAGATGAGAAATTTGAAGTCAAGAGGACTGAGTGGATTTTTCCTGCTGAGCTTTTTATTCAATACCTGTATCATGTGCCAAGAAGGAAGGGCTAACAGGACCATTAGAAATGATTTAAGGGGACATAAAGCGACATGAGGAGCCTAGTGTAGTTATAGTGATCATTTAAAATGGTGGTGGCATTTGAAGCAGCGATGAATAAAGGAGAGAAAGGGAGACATATGAATATAGAGAATACTAAATGCAGAGAGAACTGTAAAACAGATATCTGAGTTAGAGGGGAATATGCTTGTTATGTTAAGACAGTGAACAAGGGGAAAGAGCAGTGAAAAAAAAGTTCCTGGGTAACCAGGACCCAATCATATAGGGCTCTGGGAACATAATAAGGGCTTTAAGTTTTATATACAGCGAAATGGGCAGAACTGGAAGGCTGATACCAGGGGAATGACATACTCTGACTTACCAGGGCGGAGGATCCCCATGGCTGCTGTGTGGCAGAGACTGAAGAAGACAAGAGGGTAACAGGGAGACAATTACAACACAACACATTAAAGGCAACCTGGTGACTCAAAGTTCCTTCTGCACACTTTGCTTCCTCCTATGAGGGTTGACATGTTCTTTGAAAACCACTAACTCTTTATTCTCTTTAAATTTGTAACAGCTGTTTGATACTTCCTTTAAATTTACAATTTTATAGGGTAGGGTGATCTATTCTTTGTTTCACTCCTTTCTTTCCCTTTATTCCCAGTTGGGATACAAATTTGTTAAGATAATATATAAAGACCGTGTTTTATTTTATTTATTTATTTCTGTGGCACCCAGTCTAGAGTGCAGTGGTGTGATCTCAACTCACTGCAGCCTCAACCTCCCAGGCTCAAGCAATTCTCCCACCTCAGCCTCCCTAGTAGCTGGACTATAGGTACACACCACCAAACCCAGCTAGTTTTTATTTTCTGTTTTTTTGTAGAGATGGGATCTCACCATGTTGCCCAGGCAGGTCTTGAATTCTAGGCTCAATAGATCCTCCTGCCTTGGCCTCCCAAATTGCTGGAATTACAAGCATAAGCAAAGTGCCCTGCCAAAACATTGTTTTCTGTTGTAGTAGTTATTATTAGTATAAAATGCAGCAAAATTAACATATCAAAGTAAGTAACATCAATAATACTTTATCTTCTAGAATAGCCTTTGATAGTATACCTCTCTCAGCTAAACAAATTAAGCCTACAATATATGTAAATTTATGTATGTATATTTCTTTTACTTTATATAGTACTGTGTATAAATTATGTACTATAGAGCATTATAAAAATATATATTTCAAATAATTTATAAAAACAGAATATAAACAGAATTGTGACTATTACATTCCTGCACTCTGATAGATCATCCCATGCACCCCTGTAGCATGTGCAGTCCACTTTGGACACATCACCAAAATTGTGCAGGCTTAATTCTAAGTTACATGAACATTGATACTCAGCTCGTCCATTGCAACTAAAACGGCCTACTTCAATCATTCGAGAAAAGGGGAATGCTGCCTGTGAACTTTGAGATTTTGAGGCCCATCTCCAGGGCAGATGTCAAAAGAAGAAAAGCATGGAAAAGACTGAGTATGTGAGACTGCATAAGAGAAGGAAGCAAGACAGAAAAGACCCTGGGGTCCATCCAAGAACGCTCTATGCGAACTGAGAAGTTATTTAAAGAGAAAAGTACAGAAATGTTCTTCACCACCTCCCAGGTTCTGTATGTTTCTAATTAGTTAATCATGACATTATTTTCCTTCCATATTATAATTGTATACCTTTCTAGATATTGAGGACATAACTCAGATTTTTTTCTTCTAGCTAACAATGTCTACATACACTTCTATAGAGTCATGTCTACATCTGTATTCATCTCCACATCTATATCTCTAAATGTAGCTATATGTGAACATTATCTATCGGTCTATCTACCTATCTATCTTGATATCTATCTACCTCTCCATATATTTGTGGAATTTTTATTGCAATACTTCACCGAGTGTATAGATATATCAATATTTATGCAGCATGCTCTACATATGCTGTCTTGAGAGAAGGGAGGAAGGGCATTCACCTGCTGAATAGAATCATTTACTTGTATTTTCATCTCCTCCACCTTCATTTCTCCAGTACTGACTTGAAAATGAACAAAGACATGGAATGGATGTTTAATTTGAAAGGTGACCCAATGGACTTGAGAAAAACAGAGTAGTCCACAATGCCTTCAATAGCCAAAATAATTGGAATTTCCCATTATTACATGGACAAACTAAATACGATTTTGAATACCCTGAAGATTCTGGGTGAATGGGTCACAAGGTGCACAATTCACTAGAGCAAGTCACCATAGTATCTTCATTTTCAATTCATTAGATAGTCCATTCTTGAGCCAGTAAGCTTCATTAACACATAGACAGATTGATTTGCCCTCAAAGTTTTCCCACTGTAAGGAATTAGGCAAAATCTCATACTGAGCCAAGCAAATTTAAACAGTGTTTGCTGCTTCTCACGAAGGTAACTGCAGCTAAATTTTTATGATTTTACTCTATATCAATTCATCTCATAAAGAATATGTACTATGATTTTATAAGACTAATATTTATTATAGCATTGCAATAACGTAATATTGCATATTAGAATTTTGATAATGGCAACATATTGTGTACAATACTCTTCAACTTGCTTTTCTTTTTCTTTTGGAAAAGAAAATATAATATATTGACAGTGCACATCATCCTCTCTCTTTTTTCACTAATATATGTTCTATTATTTCTTTAACTTTTTTTCTTCTCATTATTTTTCTGTTCTTGCTCGCCTTTAAATCTGTTATTAGATAAATGCTGGACTTCCTGGCTCAATTATCTATACTTCTTACATTTTTCCTTTTTTTAATCTCTATGTTGCCTGGCTCTGCATTTAAGCTTTTCTCCTCTTTTAGTCCTATATTCCTCTCATTATTTAGAAATCACAGTTTCTGGAAATAAATTTTTTCATGTTTTCTCATAATTTTCTTTTAAAGCAACCTCTTCTTGTTTAAAAGCTGTATGCTTTATTCAAACCAATCTGAGTCTAGAAATTATAATTTCACCATTTAGTCTGATTCTCAAAGTAGATTCTGGTTCCATTAATGTTACTTGTCCTCTTCATTTATGTAAGCTTTTCTCTCCTACACTGTTGATTTTCTTCAAGTATCTGATGATTCTTGGTTGTCAGTTCATGTTTATGAACAAAAGACCAGGTCAACTGCTATGGTTAACTGGTGTAGGAATCTTCTGTCACTGACTTTTTTTTCTCAAGAAATCTTTCCTTTGAAGGACAGCACTGGCTATTGCTCTATAAATGTGGGCAGCGTGTATTCACAGGCCAACTTTGTCTTAGTTCACATAACCTAAAGGTCTGCCCTTCCCTGACCTCTTGTATCACAACAACCAGAGCTTTATTTTACCATACTAACGCTCACAGTTGGAGCCTCAACCTTTACTAATACATTACTAAAATTTTCACAAACAGCTCTTTCTCTTTAACCTGGAACAAATAAACTCTGTATAATGACAGCCATTTGGTTTTAATCATAAGGGTGGATTTGCAGGAGAAATCAGTGGGGCTGACTAGATGCTCCCATCAACTATAATACCTAAATAAAATACCACAAATATTCCCCAATAATCCTACTGTTGGGTCAAGATGGCAGAGTGCCCTCATTTGTGAATAGAGTACACCTATTTTGAAATTCAATGCCTTTTGGGGTGCTCAGCTTTATGGTCTGCCAGATTCTTTTGCTGATAGGTGTTCCCTTATTTCACATGGTTATATTTTAATGAAATAAAAAACAAAACAAAATAAGCAAGCAAAATCAGATTATCTGTGGAGACTTTTATTGCCTGAAAAATAGGGTACATTGCTTCCAATAACCTGAGTAATAAATTGTTATGCCCATAAGGAGATTTTACCATCCAAGCTGCTCAGAGTCACCCTCCTTCAATCAGCCCTATATCCAACAGCCCTGTGAGTTTCCTTCAAGCTAACTTCCATGCTGATAGACTGGCTGCATTCCAATGTCCTAGGGTGGGAGATTCTGCCAAATTATCTCAGGCAAAGAATGCTTTGTAGGTGACACTGATGAGACAACTTGAGAAGCCAGCTGTGACGTGGGTGGAAAATCCATGCTTCACCATCATGCAGAAGGTTGGACTTTGCTGGCTCTCAGCTGCCCTTAAATTTGGAATGGAGTATAATGGTGCTCTTCTCCTCTTGCCAGATCTCAGAAGGCATAAGGGCATTCCTGATTAGGTTTTCTACTTACTTTCAAGCAGTTATCACACATCCTGCTGCCTGGAAACAGAATAAATCAGCAACTAGTCCCTGAAAACATATGATTATCCTGGCAGTGTTTGATCTGTGAAAACATTATTTGTACCCCAATTGTTTGCAACCATCACAATGGTGGTAGATTCTCTAGAACAGCCCACAAAAACTTAGTTAATACATAATCTAGTTGAATTAGAAGTAAAAGGAACCTGATCCAGGATTTCAATTGTAAGTAATGAGTTTTGAGATAACCTTTTCAGCCACAAAGGTAGAAGTATACCACAGCAAAATTATAAGAAAATCATTCAGTGATTTCTCTGTCATTCCTCAACTACTTCTCCCAAGTGTATCACTACCCTCTCACATTCATCCTTATTATTTTAGTTAGGTTAATTTATTTTTAAAATTTTTTGATTTGTATTCTCCTTTCTTAAAAAATTTCAAGAATTGACAGTTTCTGTTTTCTCTAGCAGAAACTTTCAAACAGAAGCAATGCCTGTGTCTCAGGCAGTAGTGAGACCTGAACCATTACCTGCCAGATCTAGGGATTATATGCCATAGGGGAACGGCACATATGTTTCAGAGGGAATGGGTGGGAATTTGCCCTAAAGGCAGGATTTACAGTAAGTATTTGCTCATAAAGGACAATAGAGAAACAACATCAGAGGCATTTCTGGAACTGAGGTTAATCAGAATCCCACAGGGCAGATTAGCATTCAAGATGGTGTTGCTTTGGTTTCTACACCCCACCTCACTAATCTGGCTCTTACAATCTCATTTGCCCTCCTCTTCCATAATGGTGCCTGAGCCTTTAGGGAGAGTGTTTGATATGGTATAGCTTTAGCAGCAGTGTGCTGGCAATGGAAAACAGATTGGACCAGTAAGATTCCAAATGAGGAAGAGTCACAGGCTTTGTTGGATCATCTCCAGTTTTCAGAACACCATGACTTCAGTTTTCTAGGGAGGAGTAAAACAACATATACAACATTGATAACTTGAAGAGTAGAAATATAATGTATACAAGGATTACAATCGAAAGAGAATTGGTATTCCAGAAAAACAACAAAAAAACATATTCCATTAGAGAGTCAAATAAAAGCATCAAGAAGAAAATTAAAACCCAATTCTTTTTTAAAGACTTCTTGTAAGCGGAAAATAACTCAGGGAAAAATTCCTTCCTTTTACTTTCTCTGTGAGACCATAAATTCTGGGCAAAGTCAATTACTTCCTACTGTTTACTACTTTGAAAATATACATTTTATGATTTTTGTTATTGTTATTAAACATATTTTTATAATTGTGGTTGTCCCTTGTTATAAATTTTCTGTCCCCTACTTAAAGGTATGTACTGTGGCTTATTTATATTTGTATTCCCAGAACTCAAGGATCCAAATTATTTCTTTAAATTCGTGATCACTCTACACTGTTCTGGAATTTCTCTACAGGTGGTGTACTGAGGGAAAATAATATTTCATCGACACAGCATTTAGAAAATATTATACCTTTTTTAACAACATAATATTCAGTACCATTTATAAGGCAATGTGCACAGAAAAGTTTCTAGATTCTAGATTGAGATACAAACTCATTTTACAAGTCAGAATTTTTTTGTGTATCTGTTTATGTACTATGAAATAGTATACCATGAAATACATTTAGAAGCAATTAATATACAGAATAATTCTAGCTTAAAAGGGCATAAATATTCATGTGTTATTTATAAATTTTCAAAACAAATGAAATTAGAAATTATTTTATTTATGATGATATATATATATAATATAGATTATAGATTCTATTAGAAAGTCTTTCTTTTGGTCTCAACTGACTGTTGGACCTTGTATTAGTCTCTTTTCACACTGCTGTAAAGAATGTCCAGTGACTGGATAATTTATAAAGACAAGAGGTTTAATTGACTCACAATTCCTCATGGCTGGAGAGGCCTCAGGAAACATGGTGGAAGCAAAGAGGAAGCAAGGTACATGGAGGCAGTAGCGAGAGAGAGAGAGGGAGGCAGAAACTGTCTAACACCTTTAAACCATCAGATTTCATGAGAACTCACTCGCTATCATGAGAACAGCATGAAGGAAACTGCCCCCATGATCTAATAACCTCCCCCCAGGTTCCTCCCTCAACATGTGAGGTTACATTTCAAGATGAGATTTGGGTGAGGACACAGAGCCAAAGCATATTATTCTGTCCCTGACCCCTTCCAAATCTCGTGTCATTTTCACATTTCAAAACCAATAATGTTTTTCCAACAGTCTCCTAAAGTCTTAACTCATTCCAGTATTAACTCAAAAGTCCAAGTTCAAAGTCTCATCTGAGACAACTCAAGTCCCTCCCACCTATGAGCCTGTAAAATAAAAAACAAGCTAGTTATTTTCAAGATAAAACTGGGGTACAAGCATTGGGCAAATCTTCTGATTACAAATGGGAGAAACTGGTCAAAACAGAAAGGCCACAGGTCCCATGCAAGTCCAAAACCCAGCTGGCCCTTATTAAATCTTAAAGCTTCAAAATAATCTCCTTTTACTCCATGTCTAATAGCCAGGGCATGTTGATGCAAGAAATGGGCTCTCAAGGCCTTGGGCAGTTCTGCCACTGTGCCTTTGTAGGGTACAGCACCCATGGCTGCTTTCAAGGCTGGTGTTGAGTGCCTGCAGCTTCTCCAGTTGCACAATGCAAGTTGTCAGTCGATCTACCATTCTGGGATCTGGAGAACAGTGGTCCTCTTCTCATAGCTCCACTAGGCAGTGCCCCAATAGGGACTCTGTGTGGGGGCTCCAATCCCACATTTTTCTCTGCATTGCCCAGTAGAGGTTCTCCATGACTCCATCCCTACAGCAGACTTCTGCCTGGGAATCCAGGAGTTTCTGTACATCCTCTGAGATCTAGGCAGAGGCTCCCAAACTGAACTCTTGTCTTCCACGCACTCACAGACCCAACATCACTTGGAAGCTGCCAAGGCTTGGGGTTCACACCCTCTGAAGCTTCAGCCTGCAGGGCCTATACATTGGCCCCTTTTAGTCGTGGCTGGAGCTGGAGTGACAGGGATGCAGGGTACCATGTCCTGAGACTGCACAGAGCAACAGGGCTCTGAGCCTGGCCCATGAAACCATTTTTCCTTCCTAGGCCTCTGGGCCTGTGATGGTAGGGGTTGCTGTGAAGATCTCTGATACACTCTGGAGACATTTTCCACATTGTCTTGGCTATTAACATTCAGTTCCTTATTACTTATGCAAATTTCTGCAGCCAGCTTGAATTTCTCCCCAGAAAATGGGTTTTCATTTTCTACCACATGTTCAGCCTGCAAATTTTTCAAACTTTTATACTCTGCTTCCCTTTTAAACATAAGTACCAATTTAATATCATCTCTTTGTGAACACATAAGACTACATGCTTTCAGAAAAAGCCAGGTCACATCTCAAAGGCTTTGCTGTTTACAAATTTCTTCTGTCAGATACCCTAAATCTTCTCTCTCAAGTTTAAAGTTCCACAGATCTATAGGGCAGGGGCAAAATGCCACCAGTCTCTTTGCTAAAGTATAGCAAGAGTGACTTTTACTACAGTTCTCAATAAATTCATCATCTCCAACTGAAACCACCTCAACCTGGACTTCATTTCCATATCACTATCAACATTTTGGTCCAAACTATTCAAAAAGCGTCTAAGGAGTTCCAAACTTTCTCACATCTTCCTTTTTCTGAGCCCTCCAGCCATTCCAACCTCTGCCTGTCACCCAGTTCCAAAAGTCACTTCCACATTTTCAGGTATCTTTATAGCAGTGCCCCAGACTCCCATACCAATTTTCTGTGTTCGTCTGTTTTCATACTGCTATAAAGAATTACCTGAGACTAGGTAATTTATAAAGGAAAGAGGTTTAATTGACTCAGCTCTTTTCGTCATGGTTGGTTATGCCTCAGGAAACATCATCCTGGCAGAAGGTGAAGAAGAAGCAAGGCACATCTTACATGGCAACAGCAGATAGAGAGAAAGGGAGACAGAAAGTGTCAAACACTTTTAAACCATCAGATCTCGTGAGCACTCACTCGCTGTCATGAGAATAGCAGGAGGGAAACTGCCACCATGATCCGATAACCTCCCATCAGGTTCCTCCCTCAACATGTGGGGATTACAATTCAAGATGACATTTGGGTGGGGATGTAGAGCCAAATCATATCAGACCTTCTTCCACTCTCTCTTGCCAAAATTTGCCACACAATTCAATTCTAACAGGGCTTGTTTTGACAAACTGATTAAGTGATTAATTTAAATCCTAATTATGAATACCCATTCTATAATTTCTGAGTATTAATACAACTAGAAAAGGATTGCTTTTTATTCAAGGTATACTCAGGAATGTTAGGGAATTTATTTAGTACGCCAGTGATTTCTGATTTTCTCACATTTAGCAAATAACTTTAAAAGCTACCTGATGATTGATGAGAGAGAGGGATAGAGAGAGAAAGGAGAGAGTGAGAATGGTAGATATATATATCATAAATATGTATTTCCTCTTCCTCCTTCTTCTGTGTTGAGAATTGACTTCCTTGGGGTCTTTTTGTTTTCCAAGGGTGCTATTCACTTTCAAAGTCATGACTCTAGTGACAGAATGGCTGATTTAATTCACAGGGCACCAGAAAGAACCTGGAGATTAGCCTCCCCAGGATGCAGGTGCCTCTCTGGAGAACTGGAAATTCTCCCTGAGTTGATGTGTTCTTAGTTTCCTCTCAGTGTCTGAGCAGTGTGGATGGTGTGAAGCATCAAGGAAGCCATGGTTTACTGTCTTGCATGACACTTTCAAAAACGGTGACTATTCTCACACCCCCTCTACCCCCACACGTACAGCAACCAGGGCCTCTAGGCCAACACGTCTTCATCACCTGAAGCCAAATAAATTATTCTGCACAGTTTGTATAACATGAATATTCATTGCATTTTGCACAGTCTTGTGTGGAAAATCCCATAAAACTCTGTAAACCAAATAGACTTTGGGTCATGGACTGTCCTTAAAGCACTTATTAAATGAATTGAACATAAATATTAAAAACCATTAATGCTATCCTCTTTTCAGCCAGATCTTGAAGATAAAGAAAAAATATATCTTAAAAAGGTGCCACCATATTTAGCTAGGGAATCAAAAGAATACAATGATTATTGTGATGAAAGAGATGTATTGCATGAGAAGACAGAAGGATGTATTTATTACAGAAGCAAACTTTAGAAGGTTAAAACAACAACAACAACAACAACAACACAGAATGTCTGATTTAATTCACAAGGCACCAGAAATAACCTGGAGATTAGCCTCCCCAGGTTACAGGTGCATCTCTGAAGAAATGGAAATTCTCCGAGTTGATGAAAAAATTTTTTTTTTTTTTGCTCAAACTCCATTGAAACACAACTGTTTTCCCTGTATATCGCTGTGGCTCATATTACTTAACCTGAGAATAAAAAATAGCTCCTCTATATTGAGCACTTGCAAATTTGCCAGGTAATACGCTCAGCACTTGATAGACATCGTATTTCAAATCCTGGAAGTAATTTTTACTTTGAGCAGTACAAATGTATCCTAAGTATGACTCCTTCATGGAAAGCAGCTTCTATTAACACCACTCTTCCAATCTGGAAGGAGAATTTAACTCTTCAATTACCAAAAGAAAACCTATTCTATCGGAATATTTCATGTGAGCTTGAAAAAATGTGTATTCAGATGTTATTATATTAAAAAGTCTGTAGAAATTAATCGTATCCAGTTGATTGAACAGCACTGCGGAGTTCCACTATGTTTTTAATGATTTTTGTCTGCTTGGTGCATCCATTTATCATAGAAGGGTATTGAAATCTCTGACTATAATGGTGAATCTGTCTTTTTCTCCTTGTAGTTCTATCCATTTTGCCTCATCCATTTTAATGCTCTGTTTTTAGGTACATGCATGTTAATAATTGTTATGTCTTCCTAGAGATTTGGTCCCTTTATCATTATGTAGTATCTCTCTTTATTGCAAATAACTTCTTTGCTCTGAAGTTCACTCTGTCTGAAATTAATACTGCTGTTCTTGCTTTCTTTTGATTATTTTTAGCTGGGATATCTTTCTCCAGGAATTTACTTTTAGCCTATATCTATGTCTCTCTACCTAGCAATCTATGATAGATACATAGATAGATAGATCTTTATATTCAAAGTGGGTTTCTTATAGACAACACATAATTGAGTCTTACTTTTTGAACCACTCTGACAATGTTTGCTTTTCAATTGGTACATTTCAATTGGTACATTTAAACAAGGGATGTCCAATCTTTGGCTTCCCTGGGCCACATTAGGAAAACAAGAACTGTCTTTGGCCACACATAAAATAACACTAATGATAGCTGATGAGCTAAAAGAAAAAAAAAAAAAAGAAATTCACACAAAAAAATCTCATAATGTTTTAAGAAATTTACAAATTTGTGTTAGGCTGCATTCAAAGCCATCTGCACCTCATGAGGCCCACGGGTCATGGGTTGGTTTAAACCATTAATATTCAAAGTATTGATATCATTGGATAAAAAAATATCATATTTGTTACTGTTTTTTATTTGTTGCCCTTGTTCCTTGTTCTTATTTTTGTCTTCCACTTTTTCTATGCCTTATGCAGTTTTACTTAAGCGTTTTATGTTATTTCATTTTCATTCCTATTTTAGTGTTTTAGTTATAATTCTTTTTTTAAAATTTTTAGTTGTTGTCCTACCATTTGCCATATATGTTAAAAACTAATCCAAGTCTACTTTCAGATAATACTATGCCTCTTCACACATAGTGCAAGTAGCTTATCATAGCAAAATAATACTAATTCTAACCTATCATCCTTATATCATTATCATCACTTACTTCACTTGCATATCACTCACTTTCCTTCTCTCTGAGGAACTTCCTTTAACATTTATTGCAAGGGAGGTCTACTGGTAATAAATTATCATAGTTTTTGATTGTCTTAGGAAGTCTTTATTTTTTCTTTACATTTTAAGAATAATTTTATCAGGTACAGAATTCTACATTTTTTTTTCTACCAACCCTTAAATATTGCATTCCACTTTATTCTTGCTTCCAAGGTTTCTGTGAAGTCAGATATAAATCTTATCTTTGTTCTTATGTAGGCAAAGTGGTATTTCCCTCTGGCTCTTTGCAAGATTTTTTCTTTATCTTGGATTTTCTGTAGTTAGAAAATATGTGTAGGTGTAGATTTTTGGTATTTACATTGCTTGGTGTTCTTTGAGCTTCCTGGATCTGTGACTTGGTATCTAAACTTAATTTGGGAAAATTTTCAGTCGTCACTATTTCTTTTGTTTCTTTTACCCTTTCTTCTCTTCTGATATTTGCATTAGACATATGTTACACCTTTCGTAGCTGTCCCCAGTTTTAAAATATTCTGTTCTGGCTTTTTGTTCAGTTTTTGTTCTAATTGCTTTTCAGTTTTGTAGGTTTGTATTGACATTTTCAAGCTGTAGATTTTTTTCAGTTTTAATTAGCTGATTAATAAAACCATTAAAATCATTCTTTATTTCTGTTACAAAGTTTTTGATATCTAGCATTACTTTTTACTTCTTCCTTAATGTTTCCATCCCTCTGCTTACATGACCTATCTGTTCCTGCATGTTGCCTACATTATTTTAGTGTCCTTACCATATTAGTTATATGCTTTAAAATTTCTGGTCTGATAATTCCAAAATCCTTCCCATGTTCTGAAGTTTGTTCTGCCTTTTCAAAGTGTGTTTATTTCCATTTACTAACTGTATTTGTTCTGCAATGTTTCCTTGATAGCCAAAAACAATTTACTAGTACAGGAAACTGCTATAAATAGGTCTTCAGTAATGGGATGATAAAGGATGAAGAGAAAGGAACCATGCTATCGTCCTGTGTTTAAGAGGTAAGCTTATACCTCTGGACTGTGAATTCATGAGTGCTTTTCAGTTTTTCTTTTCTCCAGTAGGTGGTATAGAAAGCCACTGGGGCTACGATTTGGGTGTTTTCCTGCCTCAAGTTCATTTAGGCTCTGTGAATAACCTAGCAGAATAGGCTCTGGTTAACTTGTTTCTCCTGAGGACATATATGAGTGTGGTCTGGCCTTTTTTTTTTTAATTCAAGCTATTCTCCTGCCTCAGCCTCCCAGGTAGCTGGGATTACGGGCACCCACCACCACACCCCGTATTTTAGTAGAGATGGGGTTTCACTGTGTTGGTCAGACTGGTCACAAACTACTGATCTCAGGTGATCTGCCTGCCTCGGTCTCCCAAAGTGCTGGGATTACAGGCACGTGCCATTGCACCTGGCTGGTCTGGCATATTTTAAAATGGTTTCTTTTCCTTTCCCCTTGCCAATCACACAAAGGGATTTTTCTTCAGTGTTTATCGTGGGAGCCTTTTTGAGTTCCTGGAGGTAAATCTCACAGCATTGTGAGGTCCTTCCCCCCATGACTGAGGTATGGAAATTTCAACCCTCAAAATTGTCCACACCAAGCCTCCATTCATCAATCACTTTTCATATTTCCCTACTCTGCATTGGTTCCTGAACCAAGTTTTTTGCTTGTTCTCTTTTCTTTTTTTGACACAAGTTCTCACTCTGTCACCCAGGCTGACATGCAGTGGTATGATCATAGCTCACTGCAGCCTTAACTCCTGAGCTCAAGGTGGCTTCCTAAAGTGGTTCACGTGGACCACCGCACCCAGCCTCCTGCTGTGATTCCTGATCATTATTCTCCCCTTCAGTAAGCTGTGACTCTCTGTATTCAACTGTCTCTCTCTCCAATCTTGGGGGAGGTGATGTGTCCTGTGCCTTCCCCTCTCTTACAGATTCAAGTAGAGTTGTTGATTTTTCCAGTCTGTCCAGCATTCTACTTGTTAGGATAGAGTGAAGGGCTTCTAAGCTCTTTATATGCAGAAGTAGAAACTGGAAGCTCCTCTGTGTGTTTTGTTTAGTTATATTTGATTCTGATGCCAGGCATGCATAGCAGGTATTCAGTGCATGCATTTTTGTATAAATGCTAGTTCAAAGTGCATTGTCATGTTCAGCTTTATGCATGAAAGGGGACAAGAACTTTGCTAGGCCTTAGCAGATGTCTCAAGACAAGGCTAATGTGCCAAGTCATTCCTGGAGCTGAGATGTTAGATTTTCTGTTGTGGCCAAAATGAAGAAGGCGGCGGTAGTACCAGACACTTGACTCCTCTGTGCAAGCCAGAGTGATTGAACATCTTTTAAAAAGTATCCTTAGGAATACTTTTTCCAGTAATATATTAATTATCAAAGAAGATGATAAATCATTTTGTTGGCTCTGTTTACATTCAGTCTTAGAACATGCAGTTTAGTCCTTTGGACATAAAGAGTTAACTACTATATCAATCTAAGACCACATGACCTAGAATTGCCATGATTTTAAAAAGAGTATTTTAGCATAAATTGTTGCTTGGGATACCATATGCTCTCAGCAGCCAGCATGCATAGAAAGTAAAGAGAAAATTATGAATAATGTGACAGGTTGGAGGCAAAAGATAATGTCTTATTCCCTAAAATTCGTAGTCTCAAAGTATAGCAGCATCATTTCATTACTTGTTCTTTCAAATTCTCAAAAAACCAAAGTAACCCATGCACAAATGTTTGATTAAAAAAAAATCTCAATGCCCAATATGAGTTGTACTCTGATTATTTATTTTTTGTTCTGTCTCTTTTCTAGTGTGGGCAAATATAAAGAAAGCTCAACTACTATTCACTGGTTTTCCAGAAAGAAATTGATATAGATAGAATAATTTCAAAGAAATCAGGCAGAAATGAACAAAGTGCTATCTCACATTTAAGAAGGCATATACTCTTTGCAACATTCTAAATTCAAAGAACAAAATTGAGTTGGTTATTGTTTACCTAAGATAACAATCCTTGGCTGTGTAATCAGGTAAAATCCGCTTAGCTTTGCTAGACATGCATCAAGAAATGATTTTAACAGTGACTTCTTATTTGGTGACCTTATTATACAGCCTTATTATCCAATAAAAGCTAATAATTCCATATATAGAAATAGTATTGGCTGGGTGCAGTGGATCACGCCTATAATCCCAACACATCATGGGGCTGAGGTGGGAGGATCGCTTGAAGCCTAGAGTTGGAGACCAGCTTGGATAACATAAAGAGATCTCATTTCTACATGCAAAACTATAAGAAAATTAGCTGAACATAGTGGTATAAACTTGTAGTCCCAGCTAATTGGATGGCTGAGATGGAGGATCACTTGAACCCAGGAGTTTGAAGTTACAGTGAGCTATGATTATGCTACTGCACTCTGCACTTCACCCTAGGCCACAGAGTGTCTCTAAAAAAAGTTTAAAACTCATTACAGGTGTCTTATCAATGGGATATACGCCAGTCAGTTTTGCATGACCCTGTATTAACATTCTTTGAAGAAATTTACATAAATACCATTAAATAAATACCATTTGATTTAGGAAACTATGGAACCTATTATATTTACATATCTTGAGGGTAAGTCATTTTGAGAAACACTTTATAAGTAAAATACCGTTTCAAAGATAAACTGTAATCCAGGCATGATTCATATTCTCATGCCTGTTCCATTCAAACAGACCGCTGAAAAAATGTAGAAAACAGGTGTATTGATTCCAGTATAAAATCATGATTCACAAGTTTAAACGGACACGTGACACTGCACAGCAATACCAACATGTATCGTCATACTGTCTCTCAGGAAAAGTTCACTTTTTCTATTCATTCTTTAACTACTTTCTGCTATTCAGATCTTGCAAAATTTTCTATTTTCTTCCAAAGTCCATTTTTTATACTTCTAGGCATAAAAGCTTACATTTATATCCTTTATATCTTTCTTCTTTCTTCTTCAAGGAGAAAGCTCTGCAGCCTTCTATTCAAAGTCAATATTATACTGGGAATCCTATTGCCTCCAGAAGTCTTCACAGAAATTGTATTTTATCAATTACTCCTACTTCTTTGTATGTAAAGTGTCTCCCTCTCGATGGGACTTATTCCACCAGTTAAAAAAGAAACAAATAAACCCTCCTTTAATTAATAACCCATACTTCTGTCTGTGACTCAATAATACCTACGTTCCCATTGATTTTGTCATGGGGGAAATTTTTCTGGGGTGGGCTGTGTAAGAGGGGTGTGTGTGTGTGTGTGTGTGTGTGTGTGTATGTGAAAGAGAGAGAGAGAGTAGAGGACTGTGAATCTACTCCCTCTAACTTTAAACCATGTTGGATAACCCCCGAGACTCTTTCTGAGGGGCCCTGGTTTTGGCTGTTAAATATCTATGCAATTTAGTATATCCACTTAGATGTAATAATTAGAAAGTGAATGGTATAAGTTCTGACACCGTGTTTCAATCCTTCCTATATGTTTGTTGCTTACAGAGCTGCCTCAGTCCTGGGCTTGAAGCTCTTTTTGTCTCTTTTTAAGTACTCGATATCACTCTTCTCCCATCAGGGTTGTCTGTGCCAGAATATTCAGTTATTGATACAGGACTCTCATTATTGATTCATTCATCCAATAAACACTTACTGAACATCTATTCTGTTCTAGGCCTTGTTTGTAGCTCAGTAGATACAGTAGTAAACTAGACTTCAAAGATTTTACAGTCTCATGGAAAAGGCTAGTAAGAAACAAGAAAATAATTACATAATATTACTTTGCCTTATTTTGTTGTATTTTTTTTTTATTATTCAGCATAAAATGTTTGCATAATGCTGCAGCTCTGAAATTTTAACCTGCCAATTTTGTATTCTGGATGCTGAGACGAAGATATTAGGAAGAAACCTCTGTTCAAAAATTTAAAAAAAAAATCTTTTAAATTTTTAAAGTTTTTATTTTTATTTCAATTTCAACAGTTTTTGGAGTACAAGTGTTTTTTGGTTACATGAGTTAAGTTATTTAGTGGTGATTTCTGAGATTTTAGTGCACTCATCCCCCAAGTAGTGTACACTGTACCCAATATATAGTCTTATATTCTTACCCCCATCCCAATCTTCCCCCCAACCAAGTCCCCAAAGTCCATTATATCATTCTGGTACCTTTGCATCTTCATAATTTAGCTCTCACTTATAAGTGAGTACATGATATTTTATTTTCCATTTCTGAGTTACTTCACTTAGAAAAATGGCCTCAAGCTCCATCCAAGTTGATGCAAATGATAGTATTTTGTTACTTTTTATGGCTGAGTAGTATTCCATTGTGTATATATACCACATTTTCTTTATTCAGTTGTGGGTTGATGGGCACTTTGGTTGGTTCCATATCTTTGCCATTGCAAATTCTGCTGCTATAAACATGCATGTGCATGTGTCTTTTTCATATAATGACTCCTTTCCCTTTGGGTAGATATCCAGTAGTGAGATTGCTTGATCAAATGATCGTTGTACTTTTATTTCTTTAGGGAATCTCCATACTGTTTTGCATAATGGTTGTATTAATTTATATTCCCACTGAAAGTGTAAAAGTGTTTCCTTTTCACCACAACCACACCAACATCCATGGTTTTTTTCTTTTTAATTGTGGCCGTTCTTACTGCAGTAAGGTGGTATCTCATTGTGGTTTTAATTTGCCTTTCCCTGACGATTACTGACGTTGAGTATTTTTTCATATGTTTGTTGGCTGTTGGTGTATCCTCTGTAGAAAATTGTTGATTCATGTTGTTTGTACACTTTTTGATGGGATTATTTGTTTTATTCTTGCTTGTTTGTTTGAGTTCCTTGTAGTTCCTGGATATTAGTCCTTTGTTGGATGAATAGTTTGCAAATATTTTCTCCCATTCTGTGGGTTTTCTGTTTATTCTGCTGATCATTTATTTTGCTGTGCAGAAGCTTCTTATTTTAATTCGGTCCCATTTGTTTATTTTGGTTTTTGTTACATTTGCTTTTGGAATCCTAGTCATATATTGTTTGCTAAACCAACGTCCAATAATTTTTCTGATGTTAACTTCTAGAATTTTTATGTTTTCAGGTCTTGGATTTAAACTTTGATCCAGCTTGTGTTGATTTTTATATAAGGTGAGAGAATGGGAATCCAGTTTTATTCTTCTACATGTGGCTTGCCAGTTTCTCAACTCCATTTATTGAATAGGGTGTCCTTTACACAATTTATGTTTTTACACACTTTCATGACGATCAGTTGACTGTATGTATTTGACTTGATTTCTGGGTTCTCTATTCTGATCCATTGGTCTGCTTGCCTATTTTCATACCAGTACCACGCCGTTTAGTAACTATAGTCTTGTAGTATGATTTGAAGTCTGGTAATTTGCTGCTTCCAGATTTGTTCTTTTTGCTTCATATTCATTTGGCTATGCAGGATCTTTTTTTGGTTCCACGTGAATTTTAGGATTGTTTTTCACTAGGTCTGTGAAAAATGATGATGATATTTTGATGGGAATTGTATTGAACCTACAGACTGCTTTGGCCAATATGATCTTTTTCACAATATTGATTCTTTCCATATATGAGCATGGGATGTGTTTTCATTTGTCTATGTCATCTATGATTTCTTTCAGCAATGCTTTGTAGTTTTCCTTGAAGTAATCTTTCACCTCCTTTGTTAAGTATATTCTTAAGTTTTTTTTTTTTCAGCTGTTTTAAAAAGGGTTGAGTTCTTAATTTGTTTCTCAGGTTGGTCATTGTTGGTGTGTAGCAGTACTACTAATTTGTATACATCGATTTTGTATTCTGCGACTTTACTGAATTCATTTATCAGATCTAGGAGATTTTTTGGATGAGTCTTTAGGGTTTCCTAGGTTCACAATCATATCTTTGGTGGATAGTGACAATTTGAGTTTCTCTTTTCCAATTTGGATGCCTTTTGTTTTCTTCTCTTGTCTTATTGCTCCGGATGGAACTTCCAATGCTCTATTGAATAGAAGTAGTGAAAATGGGCAACCTTGTCTTGTTCCAGTTCTCAGGGAGAATACTTTCAACTTTTCCTCATTCAGTATGATGTTGGCTCTGGGTTTGTCATAGACAGCTTTTATTACTTTGAGGTAAATTCCTTCTATGCCTATTTTGTTGAAGGTTTTAATTACAAAGAAATGTTCGATTTCATCAAATGCTTTTTCTGCATCTACTGAGATGATCATACAGTTTTCTGTTTTAATTCTGTTTATGTCATACATCACATTTTTTTTTATTTGCCTATGTTAAACCACCTCTGCATCTCTGGTATGAAACCCATTTGAACAAGATATATTATCTCTTTGATACACTTTTGGGTTTATTTACCTAGCATTTTGTTGAGAATTTTTTTTTCTCTCCCTATTTATTTATTTTGTTGCATTTTAGGTTTTGGGGTACATGTGAAGAACATGCAAAATTGTTGCATAGGTACACACGTGGCAGTGTGATTTGCTGCCTTCCTCCCCATCACCTACGTCTG
>NW_016107395.1:5078604-5080219 GCF_001604975.1 Cebus imitator
GTGGTAATGGGTTCATAGAATGATTTAGCAAGTACTCCCTCTTTCTCCATCTTGTGGAATAGTTTCAATAGAATTGGTACCTATTCTTTAAATATTTGGTAGAATTCAGCTGTGAATCCATCTAGTCCTGAATTTTTTCTTTTGGCAATTTTTTTAAATTACCAATTCAATCTTATTGCTTGTTATTGGTCTGTTGAGGGTTCCTATTTCTTCCTGATTTAATCTAGGACAGTTGTATATTTCCCAGGATTTATCCATTTCCTCTATATTTTCTAGTTTGTGCATGTAAATGTGTTCACAGTAGCCTCAAATGATCTTTGTATTTCTATGGCATTTTTTGTAATATTTCCAGTTTCATTTCTAAATGAGCTTATTTGGATCTTTTCTTGGTTAACCCCAATCATGGTTATCAATTTTGCTTATCTTTACCCCCCCCAAAAAAAAAACCAATAGCTTTTTTAATGTTTATCTTTTATACTCCTTTGCCGTTATTTGTTTGAGTTTCAATTTCATTTAGTTCTGTTCTGATCATTGTTACTCTTCTTCTGGATTTTGGTTTAGTTTGATCTTGTTCCTCTTGTACCCTAAGGTATGAAACTAGATTGGCCGTTTGTGCTCCTTCAGAATTTTTTATGTAGGCATTTAATGCTATGAACTTCCTCTAATCACCATTTTTGCTGTATCCCAGAGGCTTTGATCAATTGTGTCACTGTTATTATTCATTTCAAAGAATTTTTAATTTCCATCTTTATTTCATTGTGAACCCCCAAATCATTCAGGAGCAGATCATTTAATTTCCATGTATTCGTATAATTTAAAGAGTTTCTTTTGAAATTGATTTCCAGTTTCATTCCACTGTGTTCTGAGAAGATATTTGATATGATTTCAATTTTCTTAAATTTATCAAGACTTGTTTGGTGTCCTATCATAAGGAATCTTGGAGAATTTTCCATGTGCTGAAAAGAAGAATATATATTCTGCCACTATGAAGCAGAATTTTCTGTAAATATCTGTTAAGTCCATTTGTTCTAGGGTATAGTTTACATCCACTATATCTTTGTTCTGTCTTGATGATCTGTCTTGCTGTCAGTGAAGTATTGAAGTTCCCCACTACTATTGTGTTGCATCTATCTCATCTCTTAGGTCTAGTTGTAATTGTTTTATAAATCTGGAGTTCCAATGTTAGGCGCATATAAATTTAGGATTGTAATATCTTCCTCTTGAATAAATCCTTTTATCCTTATAAAATGTCCTTGTTTGTCTTTTCTTTTACAGTTGTTGCTTTAAAGTCTGTTTTGTCTGATATAAGAATAGCTATTCCTGGTCTTATTTAGTTTCCATTTGCATGGAATATATTTTTTCCACTCCTTTACTCCTTTTCCACTCCTTCAGTTTATGTGAGTTATTATGTGTTAGGTGAGTCTCTTGAAGACACAGGAGATATTTGCTTGGTGGCTTTTAATCCATTCTGCCATTCTATATCTTTTAAGTGGAGCATTTAGGCCATTAACATTCAACGTTTATATTGAGATGTGAGATACTATTCTGTTCATCATGGAGTTGTTACCTAGACGCTTTGGTTTTTTTTTTTTTTTTTTTTTTTTTTTTTTTTTTT
>NW_016107395.1:5081639-5083164 GCF_001604975.1 Cebus imitator
GCAGAATATACAGGTTTGTTACACAGGTATACACATGTCATGGTGGTTTGCTGCATCCATCAACCCCTCATCCACATTAGGTATTTCTTGTAATGCTAACCCTCCCCTAGCCCTCCACCCTTGACAGACCCCAGTGTGTGGTGTTCTACTCTCTGTGTCCATATGTTCTCATTGTTCAAATCCCACTTACAAGTGAGTACATGTGATGTTTGGTTTTCTGTTCCTGTGTTAGTTTGCTGAGAATGATGGTTTCCAGTTTCATCCATCGCTGCATAGGACATGATCTTTTTCCTTTTTATGGCTGCATAGTATTCCATGGTGTTTATGTGCCACATTTTCTTTATCTAGTCTATCATTGATGGGTATTTGGATTGGTTCCAAGTCTGTCATTGTGAACAGTCCTGCAATAAACATATGTGTGCATGTGTCTTTACAGTAGAATGATTTACAATCCTTTGGCTGTGTACCCAGTAATGGGATTGCTGGGTCAAATGGTATTTCTGGTTCTAGATCCTTTATAAATTGCTACACTGTCTTCCAAAATGATTGAACTTAATTTACACTCCCACTAACAGTGTAAAAGTGTTCCTATTTCTCCACATTCTCTCCAGCATCTGTTGTTTCCTGACTTTTTTATGATCACCATTCTAATTTGCATGAGATGGTATCTCACTGTGGTTTTGATTTGTATTTCTCTAATTGACCAGTGATGATGAGCTTTTTTTCCATATATTTGTTGGCTGCATAAATATATTCTTTTGAGAAGTGTCTGTTCATATCCTTTACCCACTTTTTGATGGGGTTGTTTTTTTCTTGTAAATTTAAGTGCTTTGTAGATTCTGAATATTAGCTCTTTGTCAGATGGATAGATTGCAAAAATTGTCTTCCATTCTGTAGGTGGCCTGTTCACTCTGATGGTAGGATTTTTTGCTGTGCAGAAGCTCTTTAGTTTAATTAGATTCTATTTGTCAATTTTGGCTTTTGTTGTCATTGCTTTTGGTGTTTTAGTCATGAAGTCTTTGCCTATGCCTGTGTCTTGAATGGTATTGTCTTGGTTTTCTTCTAGGGTTTTTATGGTTTTAGGTCTTCTGTTTAAGTCTTTAATCCACCTTGAGTTAATTTTTGTATAAGGTATAAGGGGTCCACTTTCAGTTTTCTGCATATGTGTAGCCAGTATTCCCAACACCACTTATTAAATAGGGAATCCTTTCTTCATTGCTTATTTTTGTCAGGTTTGTCAAAGATCAGATAGTTGTAGATGTGTGACATTATTTCTGAGGCCTCTGCACTGTTCCTTTGGTCTATATATCTGTTTTGGTACCAGTACTATTCTTTCAGCACTTCTTGTAGTGCTGGTTTGGTAGTAGCAAATTCCCTCAGCATCTGTTCATCTGAAAAGGACTATCTCTCTTTTATTTATGAAGCTTAGTTTTCCTGGATACAAAATTCTTGGCTGACAATTATTTTGTTTAAGGAGGCTAAAGATAGGACCTCAATCCCTTCTGACTTGTATGGTTTCTGTCAA
>NW_016107395.1:5083289-5098817 GCF_001604975.1 Cebus imitator
TTAATGACTATGCCTTGGTGATTATCTTTTGCAATGAATTTCCCAGGAGTTTTCTGAGCTTCTTATATTTGGATATCTAGATCTCCAGCAAGGCCAGGGAATTTTCACCGATATTTTTCCTCAAATAAGTGTTTCAAACTTTTAGACTTCTCTTCTCCCTTGAACACCAATTATTTTTAGGTTTTTGCAATTTTAAATAACCCTGTATTTCTCGGAAACTTTGCTTTTTATTGTCCTTTTTTGTCTTTTTCTGATTAGGTTAATTCAAAAGCATTGTCTTTGAGCTCTGAAAATTTTTCTTCTATTTGTTCTAGTCTATTGTTGAAACCTTCCAATGCAATTTGTATTTACCTATGCGTGTCTTCATTTCCAGAAGTTCTGACTGTTTTTTTCTTTATGATATTTATCTCTCTAAACATTTTTTTTCATTCATATCCTGGATTTTTATTTTTTTTTAAGTCGGTTTTCACCTTTTTCTGGTATCTCCTTGAGTAGTTTAATAATCAACCTTCTGAATTCTTTATCTTGCATTTCAGAGATTTTATCTTGGTTTTGTTTCACTGCTGAGGAGTTAGTGTGATCTTTTGAGGGGCTAAAGAACCCTGGTTTGGTGTTATAGATTCCTGATATGTCATATTAACAGAATTACTTTTCTGGTTCCTTCTCATTGGGTAGACAATTTCTTCAAATTTTTCTTGAATTAAGTTTTGATTGAGCTGTATTTTTTAAATTTCTTTTTTTCTCTTAAGGATCTAATTTTTATAATTTATTATAGGCTAATTTGATTCTTAATGCCTTTAGTTACAAAGAATCTGTATGAGTTTCTCATAAGGTCTCTGTGTGCTGGTATCCCAGATGCTGCTTCTAGTAGTTATATACTTGGTGTGTGTGCAAGTTCACTGTTTTCTATGGGATAAGAATGGAAGGGATTTCTTGAAGCTTTTCTCATTGAGTACATTTCATTTATTTGTTCCACTTTTGCCCAGTGTTCTATTTGCTGAGTTGATGATTCAGACTTTAGGCCAATAAGGAAGGTATCCCTTGGTAGGCACTCACTGTAGCTAAAGCAGGTGGATAGACATAATACCTAAAGGTGAGCAGAGGTACCAGCCTTAATGAAGGTGGCTGGGATAGCTCTCAATTAGATATGCTGAGGTTTTATCAGGGCAAAAGTGGGAGTTTACTCAGCTCCCCTGCTAGGCCAGCAGGAAATCTGCCCACCTCACAGTGTCACTTCTGTCCCAATGTTCTAGCTATTCAGATTAAACAGATACCTCTTTTCATTTGTAGGACTGTTGATGTTCTAGGTAGTGAGGATTTGTAACTGCCTCTCATACAGGCCTGAATCTGCTCCTTCTGTGAGGCTGCAGTCTCTCTGAACTGTTCCAAGAAGGCTGTCTATAGGTGCATACATGCTATGTTCCCATGGGAGAAGCCTCAGTTGTGTTTGCAGTTGTTTATCAGGTGGGGACAAAGACTCCTTCTCCAAGATTCTTCATGATCACAGGCTGCCTGCCTGTTGGGGTGGAAGTGCCAACTTTCTCTACACATCCAGCACTGTAATTGTATTTCTGCTGTAAGAAACTTCCCATCATTGGAAACACCTAAACTCTTGATGATCACAGGCTGCCTGCCTGTTGGAGTGGAAGTGAACACTTTCTCTACGCATCCAGCACTGTAATTATGTTTCTGCTGTAAGAAACTTCCCATCGTTGGAAACACCTGAGACTCATGACTTGCCATTCAGATTCTTTTGTCCCACAGGGTGTTCCTTTAATATGGTACCCTGTGGAGAAACATTAAGTTTACACTGCCCCCATGGCTCCTTTGTGAAGGATACCTTTTAATTTATAATTAGTGGTAGGAGGGTAACAGCTGCCTCCTTGGTATATTCTTGAGTTATGTGTATACATAGAACACCTTTGTATTAATAAGAATAACCTGTCAAAGAGAAAATAAATACATGGATGAGAATCTGCTTGGGGCTTTAAGTCTAGAGAGCTATCAGCCCCGTGGGCTCTCAGGCTGTTGGTCCCCAGGATAGATCCACTCTGTTGTGCTACCTCAGTGTCTGCCTCTCAATATCTTCAGCCCGCCTGGGTGGGGGACTCTTGACTGAGCTGGTTCTTGGTAGTTCCCTCCTCCTTCCCTTAGGAATAGGACGTCCTGAAAGCTAGACTTTAGTCATTATTATTGCTCTTCTGGGTCTGGCCACCCAGTGGGACTATCAGACTCAGTTCTGGTTCTCAGGAATGCCTGTAAGAGATCCGATAGTGTGACCTATCTTCAAGTCTCCCAGCAGTGGATCCTAGAATCTGTTCTGATGGAGGTGGCAGGAGAGGGACACAGACTGTGAGATTCCTTCATTGTAGATAGGCTTACTGTGCTGGCTTATACTAGTATTGCACGTCTTTTGTGGATGGACCTAGGACCTCTGGTTAGCCAGGATATCATAGGCAGTGATGATAGCTGAGATCACACAGCCATTTCTCTCCTTCTGGGTAATTGTTATTCTACCTAGACATGCTCTAACAGCCTATGTTGGCTGGCCTCCAGCCAGGAGGTGGTGCTTTCAGAAGAGCACTAGCTGCAGTAGTAGTAACGGAATTTCAGCTTGCTTTAATTTTCCCAGGAGAAGTATTCTGGTTTCTCAGAGGATGGGTAGGGTTATAAAGCTTCCAGAAGTTTATGTCCTTTGTGTTAAGCTACCAGGATGGTGGAGAAATATTACCAGGTGGTGGCAGGGTTAAGTGGATTTAAACTCGGACTGTCTTTGAGTGGAGCAGGCCTCACTCCCTGTGGTAGATGGGGTGGTTCTCAGGATGCTGGGGTAATATTCCAGAGAGGAGTATAATTGCCTCTGATGCTTAGAAGAGTTTGGAAGGGGAATGAGGAATAGTGGGCAGCAGGAAGCCTCACTCAGCTCCCACATAGTCAGTGAGACCAGTCTTACTCCCACAGTGCTCTGCTACTAGCACTGGGTTTAGATCCAGGCAGCCTGAGCACAGAAATCAGACTGTTCCAGTCATAAGCTTTCCAGCAGAGCAAGTAAGCACGCCTCTCAGACTACATCCCTCCTTGTCTTCTGCAAGGCTGGGTGCCCAGATGCTATGCTCCTGTCTACAGGACACTTCCTACTCTTTCCCAGGTTCTGTTTAAAGGAGTTTGTCACCACTCGAAATTATATTGCAAAATCCAGATGGGAGCATCTTTCACCCTGGGACCTCTCCCTGAGCTCATTGCCTGACTTCTCTGAGGGTTCCTGTGAAATACAGTCAGAAATGCCTTCCATCAGTCCGCTCTGGATACTAGGAATGCCTACAAGGCACTTCCTACTGCTGCTTCTACTTTTATATTTCATGTCACTCCCTAAATTTATTCTAGCTCTTGGGAGAGTTAAGGGTTTCTTAAACCATGGCCTGGATTTTCAGATTCCCTGGTAGGGATGTGTGCTTGGAGGTAGGCTCTACCCCTCTTACACTCTGGATACTCACAGTTTTTCACATGTCTCACAGAGCAGGTTGCAGTCTGACACTTCTTTCAAAGGGTCTGTGAATTATTCTGGTTTTCCCGTTAAGCTCCTGTGGTGGTTCTTGGGGGAATAAAGAATGTCTACCCACTATTCTGTTCTTCCAAGTGGGAGAGGCACACTAACACTGCCTCCTATCTGTCATCTTAAAAAAGAAAAATGATCTTTATGCATGAAACCAAGATTTTTCCTGAACAATGTCGTTAAATTTTCTTCAGCCACAGTGGCCTGAAATAATGCTGTATAATGGCATCAGTCACAATTTTAAATGGGTTACATTGGATAACCAAGAATAGAGCAATACATGTAAAAGGTTTTCAAAAAGACTACCAAGCCTGGCACCCTCTGGCCTGTAAAACACTCTTCTGTCTAAACTAATTCCTTCTGTTCATGAGGATGGAATGGGTTAGCTGATTTTCTTTTTGTTCCCCCTTGAATACAGAAATATTGGTTTTAATATTTTGTAGTTACGTAGACAAAGAAGATGGTAGCTGCTGTCACTTTCACTTTTATTAGGTTGTCAAAAGAGATGAAAAGAATGACACCAGTTAGGTCTAACATAAATTCTTTAAAACTTTCCAGTGCTTTCCATCACTGGTGGAGATCTGACTTTATGGAAAACACAACCTTTAAAATTAGCATTCTGAATCCTTAATCATGAGTAACTCAGACCACTAACATCATGTTTAGTATGAAGAACATACCATAAGATAACAACAGAAGTAAAAAATATATTGTAAAAGTTAAATAGCTTAGTTTTTTCTTTTATTGATTATCTATCCTACTTTCGACTGTTAAAAATCAGAAATGTGAAAGCAAGTATCAGTTTAATGGACATAAAGGTAGGATGATGTCTCATATACAACTCAGTTTCCTAAGGTTTTACTTAAGATATTTATAACTTAAACAGTTACCTGTAAGACTGTAGAACTATTTCACAAGTTTGATAAACCTATGCATAGTATTTCAAAAAAGAGCTAGAGGTTTTATTGGTGGTTTAGTTACTTCAGAAAGAGGGGAGAAGTTTGGGTTTGGTATCAGAAAGCCACCTGATGAAATTCCTTACAATTATTGGCCCCAAAACTAAAAAGATGATAATTTCAGAACATAGTGCAATAACATATATTTCCATATTTCTGAAAAAGATATTTCTATTGTTTGAAAATATGGCTTCATTAATTCTAATGATTTCTAAAGTTACATTTTCTGGCAAATACAGCATTTGAATTGCCTGGACTCAAAGGGAGAAAAAGAGTTTCCAAATTTGTTCATGGTATAATGGCTATCAAAATATTCACAGTATGCTTATAAATATTATGACCTCAAGCTCATCTATTTGGTTCAATTCTTAAGCTAGAATCTCAGCTAAATGTGTGAAATCATTTGAATATATCTGAGTTTCATGCACTGATGCTTACATTCTTTTATAGTGCAAAAACGTTCTGGGATAGGGAAAGGATTAATAAAGCCAGTTATGTTGAAATAAATATGGTTTATAGCTTGGTATTGTGTATACATCTATGCTCTTTAAAAACAAAGAGCAAGCTCAAAAAGTGCATCTTGAATTAAATGAAACAATTTTACAGCTGAATTAGCAATTTCCTACCTGTAAATGTATATAGCTATTATATCCAAGTTGTTTTCTTTTTAGAGTTCCGAAGTAATATTTTGCACAATCCCTGGGAGTTTGGGTCAAAAATAACACAATAGAGTTTCATCTGACCAGCAAATAAATGGTCAGAGAAGTTATCATCAGAGCTAACAGCGCTCTTGAGTTTGAACTGCCTCCAATATGTTGTAGTTGTTGTCATTTTAAACTTGGGCTGAATTTTTATGTTGATACAAACATAAATTATCATATTTCTTATGGGCCACGGTTTTGGCAAGATGTGAGAAAAAAAGAGAAGAGAGGGAATATGAAAAATAACTAATGGGTAAACAAAACCCAAATATATAATATATTTATCCTTTCAAAATGCACAAGTATACACCTATGCACACACTCCTATGTACACATACGTACATTCATTTTTTTAAATACTTTTCTAAAGAAATGTATAGGGGGAAACAAAAAGATAAAAAGCATGATTTACAGCAAATACTCCTATTTTCTCCTTGAAATTCAACTTCTTACCCTTTTGTGCTTCCTTAATACACTCATGTTTTCCCCTCCACCATGTAAACTTCTCAATTCGTTGGGGGAAACTACTTTACAACCCTAAATTTGTTGAGCATTTTCTCTATACCCTAACAGTTTTCTTCCCATAATAGAAATCTGTTAAAGTGTCACAGAAAAGCTCATCATATTATGCATAATTTCATAGTCAGCCAGATATTTAAATTGGAAGACAAAATATGACTTATTTCACATTATCAAAACATACCCTTGCCAAGTGATACAACATTATAGCACAAAATAATACCACTTATAATAGCATCAGCTTTTTGAGGATGACCTGTGTCAGGTATTACATTATTACTCACCACTATGTTGTTAGAAATGTATTATTATTTACATTTTACAGACAAGAAAACCAACACGTAAGAGGTTAATTACATAATCCTGACGCTGACCTAAACTATAACCCTGATGCCAGGATAAAGAAGTCCATCATGGAGCTGAGGTTTGAATTGTATTATATTTTACTCCAAATCCCTAACCTTCCCCACTACTGCCTGTCCTACATTTTGATGCATCAGCCACTATTTTAATTACGTCAGGTACGTTTATGAAGACAAAAACAACAGTACATTTGTGAGAGAATAACAACATTTAGAAAATAAGACAGAGAAATCCAACTACAGAACATTTTACTGTGTGTAAAATATAAAGAGCAGACGCATATCTGAATTTTCTGGGCTTACTGAAATGAATTCTAACAATAACTCAAGTATATACACTAGAGGCATTTCACACTTTCTATCTCGCAGTTACCAGGTCATTTACATTCTCCCACAAACAGAATGTTGTTAATTGGCCAGATACTGATGACCGATGATAAATGCTATGAAATCTACTTTATGCCTGATCTCAATAATGTCTCAAGATACATAAAATGCCATTATTCTCAGTATACTTATTTTATTTGTGTTGGAGGTCACCAGAGGTGATTTTCCCCTAACAAATGTTTTATTTTAAGAAAAAAATCCAATGTCACCTAACATACTAGATATAAATTTTGAGATAAATTTATCATTGGAGCAATAGGAATTTTAAAATTTTAGGGACCGAAAACATCTAACCAAAGCATGATAGCAACAGTTTTCAGCAGTACAAACTTCATGATATAGCCATTCCTTTATATCTAAATTAAATCCATTTTTTATTCTAAAAATATTTATCTGGATTTCTATTAAAATTTCAGAAGATACATTAATTTATAGATTTCTATAAATTCACATTTTTGCCTAATATTTTTGGCCCTAACAACAAGGGAAAAGAAGCAATTTTATTAAAACATAACCAGTCAGTCCACGTAGATTGACATCCATATTCTGTATTTTTTTCTTTTATCTTCATTATTAAAAAATTGCATCTGAGGCACTAATGCTTGGTGGAGAGGATGGGTTAGGCAGGTAAAAAAGAAAAAGTCTATCTTCTCTGAAATGGAACGACATAGAAGAGTCAATGTTTATTTTAGAGAAACAAGTAATTAGGATTTTCCCATACTGTTCTATCATTGTATATTCTTGCCTTTAGCCTTCTTTGAATCATGTTTACTCCATATAAGATATTCTGCATATATTATCAATAAATTTACAATAACTCTATAAAGTAGGTAGTAGTTTATTATCTCTATTCTACAGATTAGAGAGTAATTATACTTGTTGCCCAAGTTCATTCTGCTAATAAGTGTCAGAATTAGTGTTAGAGCCCCAAAATGACTCATGTTATCTTCATTATACAACAGTACATTTCAGATAGAATGAGAAAATAATTCCTGGGAAAGAATCATTTCTTTAGGGACAAGACCTTATCTTTCCTACTGCACTCTGTTTCTGGGCTATAGCATATAGGCTATTTTAGAATGTAACATAGAAGAGCTATGTGGTATCAAAACCAGTATCTTTTTCAGTGTACTCTGTTAGCTATGACATTTAATGGTAACTTTAAAGGATTTATTTGTAGTTCTTGCCTATTTCAATCATAAGGTAATTTAAAGGAGACAAAGACCTGTCTGATTTGCAGTAACTTGGAAGATCTCATTTGTGCATAAGCTAAAAGAGTCACAAGGAAAATAATCAAAATGATCATTGAAGCCAAAGTGTACATTTTTTAGCAATACAATACTTATACGGTCACAAGAAACCACCAAAACAAAATATAGTATTCTTTTTCTAGTTTCAATCTTCAATGTCACTCACATTATACACCAAAGGACTGGGAGCAGTAACAGGAAAAATATGCATCAGTTGCCTGAGAAAACATTCTACCTTTTACTTAGGAATGTTTCTTCTCATCCTTCCACCTGTGGATCAATTGTATCCTCGTAGATATCCTCCAAAACTCTGGTGTTATTAGAGATCTCGAAAATTGGATCCCACTTTAAAAAGCCAACACAAATTGATTAGCTAGACACACATTTTCTAAAAACCAACAAAAATAAGCTTAGTATTAGCTAAATACATTTAATGGAAAAAATTAAGCTAAATAGCAATAGCACTGCTTAATATTGGAAAACCTATGACCGTAGATCCATTATATTAAAAACAGAAACTTGAAATATTCCCCCAATACAAAGGTAAATTCTCCTTCTATATTAAGATGAGAAAATTATTGCCATTCTAAAAAAGTGAATACAATAAAATAGCTAGAAAGTTTTGAAAAAATATATGTTAAAAGTTACTGTAATTTGTGTGGATCAGCTACCTGGAAGTTATTCTCATCCTCATATTATTTCGACATTTTCCATTATAGTTGCTGGAAATAGTCAAAATAAAAATAAAAATAAATAAAGGTCCATGTATAGAAGATTTTTTTCATGCTTTCTCTATTCTTCTGACCTGGAAGGCAAATGTATTGCTTGAAACAAAACTGTCCAACTTATTTTGCTAAACTTGTACACTACCAAAAACATTGAAAAGACAAATATGAAGAGACCCAAAAAATGAAGAGGAATACCACATTCATGGATGAAAAGACTCTCTATTTTAAGATGTTAATTTTCCCCAAATTGATCAATAGATATAATGCAATCTTAATTGAAATCTTGGCAGTTTTTTTTTTTGATAGAAGGAAACAATTAATTCTAAAATTCATAGGGAAGTGCAACACTTAGACTACCATGAACAACTTTGGAAGAGAATAAGGTGGCAGAACTAACACTATGGATTTCAAATTATATCAGGTATTGGTATAAAATAAACTAATAGGTCAATGGAAAAGAACAAGATAAAATTGGAGTGATCCTTGGTTAAACAAAGTTGTCTTTGATATGACATATAAGGCACAATATATAAAAAGACAAAGATAAAATTGGGTTTCATTAAAAGTAAAAGTTTCTTATTCAAAAGACATGCAGAAGAACACAAAGACTATATACTGGAAGAAAATATTTGCAATATACATATTTGATGACGATCTTGTATTCAGAATGCTAAACTCAATATTAAAAAAAAAAAAAAACAGGAAGTACAAGCCAGAGCAGTCAGGCAAGAAGAATAAATAAAATGCATCCCAATAGGAAAAGAAGACCAACTGTCTTTGCAGATGATATGATTTCATACCTAGAAACCCTAAAGATTCCTCCAAAAGGCTCCTGGAATGGATAAACGACTTCAATAAAAAGTCAATATACAAAGTCAGTACATAAAAATCATTAACACATCTATATGCCAATAACTTTCAAGCTGAGAGCCAAATTAAGAATACAATCCCATTTATAATAACCACTCCCAAAATTAAAATAAAATAAAATACCTAGGAATACATCTAATAACGGAAGTAAACGATCTCTTCAAGGTGAGCTACAAAACACTGCTGAAAGAAATCAGAGATGATGCAAACAAATGGAAAGACATTCCATGTTAATGGATTTGAAGAACTGACATTAAATTGATTCAATGTAATATTGATTTAATTAGATGTTGTTTAAATTGATTTGTGACGATTTGATTAAAATGGCCATATTGCCCAAAGCAATTTACAGATGCAATGCTATTCCTATCAAACCACCAACATCATTTTTCACAGAATTAAAAAAAAACTATTATAAAATTTAGTTGGGACTAAAAAGGAGTCCAAAAGCCAAAGCGATTCTAAACCAAAAGAACAAATTCAAGACATCATATTGCCTACTTCAAACTATACTATAAGACTACAATAATCGTTGGGCGCAGTGGTTCATGCCTGTAATCCCAGCACTTCTGGAGGCCAAGGCAGGCAGATCACTCGAGGTCAGGAGTTCAAGACCAGACTGGTCAACATGGTGAAACCCCATCTCTACTAAAAATAGAAAAATTAGTCAAGCATGTTTGTGCACACATGTAGTCCCAGCTACTCAGGAGGCTGAGGCAGGAGAATTGCTTGAACTGAGGAGGTGGAGGTTGCAGTGAGCCGGATTGCACCACTGCACTCCAGCATGGGTGACAGAGTGAGACTGCATCTCACAAAAAAAGACTACAGTAATCAAAACAGCATGATCCTTGTACAAAAAAAGACACGGAGACCACTGGGACAGAATAGAGAACTCAGAAATAAAGCCGCACGGGTATAGCCATCTGATCCTTGAGAAAGATAACAAAATAAGAATTGAGGAGAAGACTCCCTATTCGATAAATTGTGCTGGGATAGCTGACTAGCTACATGCAGAACAATGAAACTGGACCCCTACATTTCATCACATAAAAAATTAACTCAAGATGGATTAAAGATTTAAATGTAAGACCTCAAACTGTAAAAATCCTAGAAGAAAACCTAGGACATACCATTCTAGACATAGGCCTTGGGAAAGAATTTATGACTAAACCCTCAAAAACAACTGCAACAAAAACAGCAATTGACAAGTGAATCTAATTAAACCAAAGAGCTTCTGGACAGCAAAAGAAACTATCAACAGTGTAAACACACAACATACAGAATGGGAGAAAAGTTTTACAAAGTATGCATCTCACAAAAGTCTAACATCCACAACCTAAAAGGAACTTAAATAATTGAACTAGCAATAAACCACACAAATAACCCCATTAAAAAGTGGGCAAAGGACATGAGCAGACACTTCTCAAAAGAAGACATAGAAGTGGCCAAAAAACATGTGAAATAATACTCCACTAATCATCAGAGAAATGCAATCAAAACCACAATGAAATACCACCTCACCCCAGATTTTAAATGCAAATTAAAATCACAGTGATGAAACACTATATTAAGATTTAAAAGATAGACCATGCTGCCAGGTGAGGATGTAGGTCAACCAGAACTCTCACACGATACTAATGGAAATATGATGTGGTATAATGGCTTCAGAAAGCAGATTGTAAACATTAATACTTAAATATATTGCAATATATTTTATTGTATATTACATTATAATACAAAATATACTATAAAAATACATTAAACACATAATAATTTTATAAAACATATATTTACCATATGACCCAGTCATGAGAAAAGGGATATAAAGAAACCAAAGAGAACTTTCAGGCTTAACAGGTATGTTAATAATTTTGACTGTGCTGAAGGTTTTGTATGAGAGTGTGTGTGTGTGTGCGTGTGTGTGTAAGTCCAAATTTATTATTTTAAATGTATACAGTTTATTGCATGTCGATATACAAAATAGTTTATTGCATGTCAATATTTATTATACTCCAATAAAGCAGTTTTTTAAAAGGTCAGAAGCATAAAATGTGTGCTTCATGGAGAAAAGAAGCAACTAAAATATTGGCAAAAAAAAAAAATTCGCCATTATGCAACCAAAAGGGCAAAAGTAACAAGTTAACTTACTTGAGGGAGCTGAAAAAGGGGTGGAAATCTGGATCCTTGTAGAGAATACTCAACAAATACACCAACTCTGGACCTATTAATTCCAGACTTCTAGCGGAAGAAAACTACAAGACTAGTAACTTACTAGCTAAGAAATTTTAAATTGGTTTCCCTGTTATACGTAGCTGCATGAAATACAGACTGATGAAGGTATTATGGATAGAGCTCAGTTTAGAAATGTCAAGACAGAATCAGTTTGCTTCAGAAATATGGGCTGATAAAAACAAATTGGAAAAATAAACATAGCACAGCAGTACCAGGGAAAGAAATGAGACCAGGAACCGAAGAGGATTAATAGTTATTTTAAGATGGTTGGGTCCCCTAAAAATTCTGGTTACTTGCATTCAGTGTTTATGAATGGATAGCATGGAGCGAAAACTAGAAAAGTTACAACCAGGCAGGATAGAGAACAGAAGGCTATATCCATAAGCATGAATAACACGGCCCTCATCTGTTACCCACAGGTGATCTGATGATCATGGCAAAACACAAGGCACTTTAGTCATCAAAGCAAATGTAGGAAGACAAATCTAGTCATCAAGACAAAGTCCTGCATAAGAGCTTACCTTAAAAGAATCACCAATTTTTAGCAAAGATGGTTAAACAATATTAAGAAAATGAACAGAGTGGAAGAATTGGAAAAGGCCTGGTAAGAAACAAACACCAGAAGACCAGTCGAGGTAAATGTTAGGAACTCAAAGTGACAGTTAAGACCAGAGCTAACAGTATCAAGGGAAACAACATAAGAGCTGGGCTAGGAAAGCATCATTTTTATAGCAGAATGCAACCAAAATATTTATCAATTTTGAATAAAGGCAGTGTAAGATGATATATGCAGAAATGAAGGCAAACAAATTGACTAACACAGATTCTGATACTATAGAATGTGATAAAAGAGAATAATTATCTACATAATTGTTTCAGTTGCTTTTTATATACGAATGGTGACTTAAAACAATGCAGATATGTAATGAGCATTTAAAAAATTGCTAATACCCTCATCTTTAAGATTCAATTATTATTCATTATTTGCATAATGTTATACAAATTATTATTAGAAGTATAATAGTATGGATATGTTATTTATTTCACTTTATCTGTGAAAACTTGGCAAAAACAGCTTGAGGGTTTTGTTTTACCATTTTTAAAAATATGGTATAACTTAATCCACAGGAAATTAATTTATATTAAAGACAAAGTAACCTAACACAAATATCCAAGTTACAATACTAACTTTAATTATCTGGACACACAGAATAAGCCATTTTATTCAGTGGGATCAAGATTAATCTGTTGGCTATTTAAAAAAATAGTCAGTTCATGGGAGATTTCATAAAATAAGGTTTGCAATATGGTCAAGTTATTCTCAGGCAATAAATGACTTAAATTCTTAATGTAAAATTTTGAATTTTAAGTTAATAAATTGATATCATTCCCCTAAGATTCAGTTTTATGATTTTTTTCTCACAAGTTTCAAACCAACTAAGAAATGGTATACTAATAATCTTGTGACATAGGGCTAATGGCTTTTCTTTGAAAAAGTGTGGGCTGACTGAGGTAGACTGTTACCTTTCCTTAATTAGCCACGCCCATGATGAGCTATCTCCAATTGATTTCAAATTTTGCTTTCTTTAAAGTGGAATGAAGCCCTAACCCAAAAGCCATTTGAGAAGCAATCTAAATGCAGAATCTTTTTTTAGCTTAATGATTTTTCCACCCACACTTAATAGCATTTTAAAAAGCAACTCGCCCTCATCGAGTTATTCCAAAGTATTCAGCAAAGTTTTAAAAGAAACCATTTTCTTTTATTTATTTACTTTGTATAGGTTTATATAAAATGTGTTTAAATTATGTAATTACAAAATGTGTGCAATTGGCCTAAATGGCTTTGGAAAAAAACACAATTAACCCTAAGTCTATTGTACAGAGAGTATGTCTTTGGGGCCATGCAGCAAAATTCAACAATCTTTTTGGGTTTGAGGAATTTCCCACATTATTAGTTAGTCTTCCCTGAGGTAGCAGCTAGAAATATTTTTGGTAAACCTGCCTTGCAGTTAAGATGTGGACACATTAGAAAGGAAAATTTGCTTTCTGTTCAGAAGCGGTAGCTACAGGAATTGATTTTCTAGTGGAAGTGGTGGTGAAGCTTTCCAGCATCTAAGCAGCAGAGACAGAGGTTCTGAAATTAGATTGTCAGTTATCAACATTGACTTTCAATAGCTCCAAGATGCCTGACTGCATAACTCTAAGCAACTGATGCACTATTTAGGCCATATCCCTTCCCATGAAACAACGATCCCTAGGACAAAAGGGAAGTGCCAACCTGAAGCATATGCTTCTAGAACATATGTGGCAACTCAAAACCCCAATATTTCTTGGCTAATGAACTTTTTTGTTGGGCCTATTTAAGCTTCTTGTTGGGTCAGTCCTCCCAAAGGCAGACTGCACCACAGACATTTGTATCTGTAGGTCACAGAGACTTAAGGTGTAGATAATGTTTATAAGGCCATACTTGGGTACAGTGGAGTCAAATGTAGGAAGAGAATGGAGGTCGTGTTCAGAATTGTGCGTTTTGCTCCATCCCCTAACAAATGTTAGGGCAATACTGCCTCAAAGCGGCTATTGTAGCTTTCTTAGAGGTGCTGTGGGCTATCTGGTATTTTGGATAAATAATTTTTCTGCTTAAACAGAGGCAGATAAGTAGTCAAGTGAGTGACCGTGTCATCAGGATGCAGCAACCATGGTGACCATACAATCAACATAATAAGCCTTAGCATTCAACATAGTTGGCCTCATTCAAGCAAAGCTATCTTCAGAAGAGAATTTCCCCTGTAGACAGCATGTGCACTTTGATTTTACCTGTTCTTAAAGTAACCCTTTGCTCATTATAACAGTAAAAAAACACACCCTGGGTGGATATTTAAGATGCTAATGAGACCTGCGATGTATGAGCAAGCATGCACAGCTACGGTGCAGGTGCACCCAGAGGACAGCCTAGAGCATGCTTACCAGCAACACCTCTTTCGGCCTCCTTAAGAATAATCATATAAGACTCCTAAAATGGGAGTCTCCCTAGTGCCACTCTTTGATATCTCGTCCTTATGAGCAGCCACCCTGAATTCTCTCTCAGGGCATACTGTCTACTCTGCTCTTCACTTTCAAAACATTCCTTTCCTTTTGCTCTTAAGTTCGTTTAAACTAAGAAGACAAGAACTGAGGTCTCACATCAGCCACCAACAAAACTAGCTGCTCTAGTATAGGGAAGTAACAACCCTGACTGACACACTGTAAGCCTGCAAGCAACAGATAAGGGTGAACTCTACAGGTTTACTAGTGGGTTGATTTTTTGTTGTGAATGTTCAGTTTCTGAAATAACAGTCCCTTTGTTTTTAAGGGCAAAAGAGGGATAAAATGAACCAGTAGGTAAATTATGTGATGGTTGGTCAAGAGAGCTTCTACTCTATTTCCGATGACCAAATGTTTGAACTTTGTTGTAATATATGTCCAAGGGTGACCCAGAGAGATAGATGGAGATGCTACAGTACTTTTGTTGGCAGATTTGTAGAATGAGAAGAGAAATTGTTGGATTAAAATATTAAATGATAATATTCTCTAATCATTCTGTCTAGTAGGCTCTAAAATAACTGCAAGTCATATAACAAAAACTAGCAACCTGGAGTTTTCTTCTAAAAGATTGATTCATTATAAAAGCCAAGGAATTTACAAAATTGGACAATAACAAGTGCAGGATAAATATTAACAATAGCAACATAGTAGCCATTGCATTTACTGTTGTCAACACATTATTAATAAACACTATTCTAGATTTTCTAAAAGTCCAAGCCCATAGCAAGAAAAAGAGCTTTAACATGTTATTTTAAAGCACACTAAAATTTCTTAATTAAGGCTGGCATATCTCCTCCTTTTGCTAATCAAGCAAACATATGAATGCTTTTCTTCTTCTTTTTTTTTTTTTTTTTTTTTTTTTTTTTTTTTTTTTTTTTTTTTTTTTTTT
>NW_016107395.1:5098952-5112288 GCF_001604975.1 Cebus imitator
TTGACCAGGATGGTCTCGATCTCTTGACCTCGTGATCCACCCGCCTCAGCCTCCCAAAGTGCTGGGATTACAGGCTTGAGCCACCACGCCTGGCCGGTTTTTCTTCTTTTTTATTTTCTTTCTTTCTTCTGGTTATAGTATAAGAATTCTCAATAATTAAATTAATATGAATGTATTTTTATTACAACTCTAGTTCAGTTAAAGATTGCCATGTGGCAAATAATGAATCACTTGTATTTAGTAAATTATGTTCACAATTTTTCTGTTGAAATTTATGAATTGTGATCTTACAAAAAAAATCTTTATCATAGACACTATTACTGAATTATTGCTAAGTATTAAAAAATAAGTCAATTAAAACTCGACATTAGTCTAATTTACTCTCAATTATTTGAGCCCAAAAGTTTTTGACATACTTATAATTGATAACAATTAAAAATATTGAACACTTTTAAAGGCATTAGTGTCTACAGAAAGAAAATGCAATGAGGTTAATTTCCACATTAATAAAGCTGGAAATAGCATGTTATAAGCAGGAAATTTTACTTACTGTGCTGCATCTCCAATAGACCAATACTGTCTAAATTTCCGGTAATGTACTTTAGTAGCAGCAACAATTTAATGGATATTAAAAGAAAATCTGTACAGAATAGAGATCTGTTTTAACTGAGATAGGCATGCAAGCCTGTATTGAATTTCCTGTATTGGTTGCTATTTTCTAACGCAAGCATGTAAGCATAATTATTTTTATTTCTAACCTATTTTCAAATTGAACGTAGATAACCCTAAGATTTTCTGTACATAGTTTTTTGGAAAGTTGTACAGATGGCAAAATATTCAGATATTTAACATTATATTAATTTTCTTCATTGGAAAACAATGACCTCCAAACAAGGCATGGCTATTTACTTTCTTATATTGTTTAGCTCGCTTTTTCTGTTCACCAATCTTACTAAAGCAATTAATTGTCTATGTTAACACAAATTTAATGCAAATAATAAAAATACTGTCATTAACTTCAGGTAATATGAACTCATAGTTTATGACTTTTACATATAAAATAATGAAAACATCATACATGTGCTACCTCCCAGTGGTTATTGATAGGAACTGCTGTATTAATTGCAAAATAGAGATTAAAGCTGGTCATTTTTATTTTGTACTCTTGAAAATAGCTACTCAAAAGTAAATGTTTTAAAAACTTCTAAGGTAGATTACAGTTGATATAATAAATTTTTCTGGTCAGGGAATCGAGATAATGAGACCAGGAATAATTTTTGAAGTAAACTGATATTTACACTCCTGATAACAGAGTACTATTCTAAATGTATTATAATAAACGTTTTTATCTTTCTTATAGCATTGAGGTTTTGTAGTTAATCTTTGTAATAAATCTTTTTTTCCAGTACATTAATACAGATAAAATTTTTATAACGTCAAGCACTATTGAGTAGATTATGGTAGGAAAGAGAAAATGGAAAAAAAAAAAAGACATAAAGAAAGAACTGAAACATTTATAAGAAATCGAAGAAACGGATAGACACTGCCAAAATTCCCCCTGATGTTTTATTGGAAGAAAAAACAGTTTCTCTCTTTTTCAAGGCTTTCTTTTATATGCCTTAAAGATCATACAATAAATTTTTGGAAAGTTGCTTTGTTTCTTATTATGAAAATATCAGTGGCTGTGAATAAACATTAAGACATTACATTGTGCTAGTAAAGACTTGAAACCCTAAAAAGATTCATACCTATGGACAAGGAAGATGGCTAGAAATATGCACACACATATACACGTACTCACAGAGACACACATACTCACAAATACAGTTAACCAGGCTATGAAGCACAGAACTAAGACCACAAAAATAGCCTTGAGAATATAAGCATTCTCATTGAGTATCAAACCAGAGTACAGACATGGCCCTCCCTGCAAAGAGAATGTCACAAGCCCTCAGGAGAGTTAGAAGGATTCTCCAGTTTCATATGGGCAATATCACAAAAGAATGACAGTCCTTTATCAAACTGAGTTTCAACTTGAAAATATGTTCAAGGTTATTAAAACAAGCCTGCATCCTAAGTTCACCTATAGAGTAACTCTTTCAGAAAGCTGTTCTACCTCTGCCCACAATCCTCTCCATCACATTGAGCCAGATCTCTTCATGCCACCCTAATGCTATTTGATTTTGAATTTACTCTTCTGATTTGAGCTATATATCAGTCATCTTTTCTGATCCATAGGAGAGTAATTTCTCAATCCCTCCTAAGAGTTTAGCTTAAACTCTTTCAGGTCTTCCCTTCACTAACACTTAAATCAGTTTCTTGCTCTAACTCATTTCTATCACATTCTGATTCTGTTTAAATAGTGTTTCTCAAATTTTCTTCCACAAAAGAATCGCCTGGGCTGCTTATTTTATAATGTAATTTCCTGCTTGCTAACTCTTCCCCTCTACCCTCTGGAGATTCCAGAGTAATTAGGTCTGAGGAGGGCCCCAGAATTCTGCATTTTAATAAAAATTTAACATAGTTTCTGAAAGTTTGTTAAGTATTTGCCTGTCAATGACCTATGTAGATCCAACTATATTCTAACACCCTGTGATTCAGTTACAGTTTCTGTAGTAATTTTATCTTTCCCTACACACAAATAAACAACCAAAAACTGAGACTGACCTATAGACATAGAAAATTGGACTGAACTCATAAAATAAGAGTGTCTTTGACCACTAGGCGTTATTTTATATATGCATTTTTGAGCTTCTGAGACATACCATACAATATATCAATCTGCAGATTCAGAACCTCCAATTTTTTTAGTTTAGTTAAGTTCCCAGGCAAGATAATACCTGAAGAACATTCTTAATCAAATAGCTCGTAGCTCTATAAGAAATTCTATTTACTTATTCAAATTAATTACAGTATGAATTTCTATTGTCTATTTTAGCCTGGGTTCATGGCTCATTATTCTCTTAGCCTTTATCTTGATCATCTTTTTTCTTCTTCCCAATACCCAAAATTTGATCAATTGTCTGTCAAGACTTCTACTATCTCATTGTTCTCTGTCTTAATTGATCCCACTGGAGTGGTGTATTATTCTTACAGTAATTGCTATTTCTCTGCTCTATAGATGAATTCCAAGTCTTTGTCCATATCAGATATCCCAGTTCAATGGTTGCCAAAGTTTTAGTTTGCCATCACATATTTCTACCAAAAATAATCATGACTTTTGCCTTCTAGTCCCTGCTGCTCCTTTCCCATATAGGGAAATAGTTCTAGAAATTCAAAAAAGAGGCTCTGATTGCCTCCTGTATCCCTCAACCCCAATAATTACTCTCTTAAATGATATGCCAACAATTATTTGACAAACTTCTTTCATGGAATCTTATGTGATTCTACTTAATCCCACATGGGGACTCAGACTATTAGAACCCCTGAATCAATATTTTCCCACCCTGAAGGGTGGAACACAACATTTTAAACCTTCTGTAATTCAAACTAAAATACTAGGGCCTTCAACAGTATTTGTTAAATAACTCAAGGAATACTGTTTTAGTTTGTGGTGCTGTAAAAAATGAGACTGGGTAATTTATAAAGAACAAACATTTATATCTCACAGTTCTAGAGGATGGGGAGTCCAAGATCAAGGCAAAGCGATTTTGAGAAGGCATTCTTGCTGTGCCCTTACATGGAAACGGCAGAAAGGGGTAAACCCACTCCTACATGTCCTTTTTGTAGCAGCATTAATCCATTCATGAAGGCAAAGCCCTCATTCCCTAAACACCACCCATTGGGTCAGCCAATGCCAACATGAGAGTACAATTCAATGGGAGTGACCTCCCAGTGGGCCAAGAAAAAAATTCCCTAAAATCAATAAAGAAAACAAACCTCTACACTAGTGTTAAAGTTCTTATTGACTAACTATATAAAAATAGTGGCTATGATGAAATTTTAGATCACTGAAAGAAAATACTATCTGTGATAATAAGAACCAGAGATTACAGACTGAAAAATTAGCACTGTCAAGACCATGAAGTAACTCATGTGCCAGACATAAAACTTCAGTTTTGTGCAAGGAATCTGTAAAAGGTTTTCAGGCAATTGAAGATATGATGAAAATTGTGTTTTATACAGATTTCTTTGCAAAGATTGGTTCAAGTGGATGATGGTGATAAATAGAGTCAATAAGATCAGTTTGGGACTGCTTTATTAATCTCAATTAAACTTTCCTGAGCCTCATTTTGGGAAGTGAAATACATTTTAAGAGGGTATATTGATGAAATATTTAGAAAATAAAATCATTAGTGTTTGACTAAACATTTCCACTTCTAGGTGTACAAATTTGTGTTTACATACAATCATCAAAAGACACGTATAAAATGAATATAGTAACATTATCAGAAAAGCNAAAAAAAAAAAAACTGGAAACAATTCAAATGCCCATGCCAATAAAGCAGATAAATTTTAGTACTTTTATGTAATGGATTACTATGTAGAGATTAAAATGTAGAAAACATTGCTAAAATGCAACAAGGTAAGCAAATCTCACAAACACAATATTCAACAAAAGAAGCTGAATATAAATTGTACGTTCTGTATGATTTCATTTAGGTCAGGGTTACCAACAGGCAATGTAATCTATGCCATTAGAAGTCAGGTTAATGGTTACCTTTGATGAGAAATATGAATAGGAAGGGGCCATGAGGCTGCTTCTGGGCTACCGGTCATGTGCTGTTTCTAGTTATATCAATGTATTCACTATGACAATTCATCTAAATGCATACTTATGCTTAGCATACCTTTCCCTATGGTATATGGTATATGTTTTACTTCATTAAGAATTATATTTAAAAATCATAATAGCTTAATGATCAATTGGATGTGAGAAGAAGCTGAGTCATAGAAATTAGAGTTAATCTTGTAACCATTTTTCTGTTATTAAATGTTTATTGAGCATCTATTATGTACAGTACACATGATAGACACATACATAAATGCTATGGAAGTTTTGACCTTTAGAACATTAGAAATTGCCACAATGGAGGAGACAATATTTGAATTAAAGATTAGAGGATGGAATAAGATTGTATTAGTTAGAGATTGTAAAAGATGGCATTCCAAGCAAAAAAAGAAATATTATAGCACAGCAGTGAATATTCAGGAAAAGTTTGAATCATAAAGGGGCTTCAATAACATGTTTGAACTTTACTTAATAGAAATTAGAGGGATTTAAAATGTTTTTGAATGGAGCAGTGTCATGAAATGAGGAAGCTTGTCATATATGAAATCTTTTGGAAGGACAAGACTAGAGTGAAGAGGACTGGGGATGCTGTTATAATGGTCAAGGTGAAGAACTCTGAATGTGCATACTGTCATTATATCACAGAAATTGAAAGAGTAACACGAGAACTTTGTGAAGCATACACAAGTTTCAATAGCCTAATATAGACCAAGAAGAAGAAAGGAAATCAGAGATTGAAGATCAACTCAATGAAATAAAACAAGAAGGCAAGATTAGAAAAAAAAGAGTAAAAAAATAAAAAATGAACAAAGCCTCCGAGAAATATAGGATTATATGAAAACACCTAATCTACTTTTGATAGGTGTACCTGAATGTGACAGAGAGAATGAATCCAAGCTGGAAAACATTCTTCAGGACATTATCAAGGAAAACTTCCCCAACCTAGAAAGGCAGGCCATCATTCAAGTCCAGGAAATACACAGAACATCACAAAGATATTCCTCAAGAAGAGCAACCCCAAGGCACATAATCGTCAGATTCACCAGGGTTGAAATGAAGGAGAAAATGCTAAGGGCAGCTAGAGAGAAAGGTTAGGTTACCCTCAAAGGGAAGCCCATCAGACTCACAGCAGATCTCTCAGCAGAAACCCTACAAGCTAGAAGATAGTGGGGGCCAATATTCAACATCCTTAAAGAAAAGAATTTTCAACCTAGAATCTTATATCCAGCCAAACTAAGCTTCGTAAGCGAAGGAGAGATAAAATCCTTTACGAACAAGCAATTTCTCAGAGATTTCATCACCACCAGGCCTACCTTACAAGAGCTCCTGAAGGAAGCACTAAATATAGAAAGGAACAACCAGTACCAGCCACTCCAAAAACATACCAAATGTTAAAAAGCATCGACACAATCAAGAAACTGCATCAACTAACAGGCAAAACAGATAGCTAGCATCAAAATGGCAGGATCAAATTCACACATAACAATATTAACCTTAAATGTAAATGGACTAAATGACCTATCAAAAGACACAGACTGGCAAATTGGATAAAGAGTCAAAACCCATCAGTGTGTTGTATCCAGGAAATCCATCTTGCATGCAAGGATACACATAGGCTCAAAATAAAGGGATGGAGGAAGATCTACCAAGTAAATAGAGAGCAAAAAAAAGCAGGAGTTGCAATACTAGTATCTAATAAAATAGACTTTAAACCAACAAAGATCAAAAGAGACAAAGAAGGGCATTACATAATGGTAAAAGGATCAATGCATCAAGAAGAGCTAATGATCCTAAATATATATGCATCCAATACAGGAGCACCCAGGTACATAAAGAAAGTTCTTAATGACCTACAAAGAGACTTAGATTCCCACACAATAATAGTGGGAGACTTTAACACTCCACTGTCAATATTAGACAGATAAATAAAACAGAAAATTAACAAGGATATCCAGGACTTGAACTCAGACCCTCAGACCTGAAACAAGCAAACCTAATAGACATTTACAGAACTCTCCACCCCAAATCCACAGAATATACATTCTTCTTAGCACCACATCACACCTACTCTAAAACTGACCACATAATTGGAAGTAAATCACTTCTCAGCAAATGCAAAAGAATGGAAATCGTAACAGTTTCTCAGACCACAGTACAATCAAATTAGAACTCAGGATTAAGAAGCTAACTTAGAACTGAACAACTTCATGGAAGCTGAACAACTGGCTCATGAATGTTGACTGGATAAACAATGAAATGAAGGCAGATATAAAGATGTACTTTCAAACCAACGAGAATGAAGACACAACGTACCAGAATCTCTGGGACAGACTTAAAGCAATGTCTAGAGGAAAATTTATAGCAATAAATGTCCAAATGAGAAGCAAGGAAAGGTCTAAAATTGACACCCTATCATCAAAATTGAAAGAGCTAGAGGAGCAAGATCAAAAAGACTCAAAAGCTAGCAGAAGACAAGAAATAACTAAGATCAGAGCAGAACTGAAGGAAATAGAGACACAAAAATCCCTTCAAAAAAATCAATTAATCCAGAAGCTGGTGTTTTGAAAAGATCATCAAAATAGACAGACTACTAAACGATTAATAAAAAAGAAATGAGAGAAGAATCAAAAGTTGCAATAAAAAAAAATGACAAAGGGGATACCACCACAGATTCCACAGAAATACAAACTACCCTCAGAGATTAATACGAACAACTCCATGCACATAACCAGTAAACCTAGAAGAAATGGACACATTCCTGGACACTTGCACCTTCCTAAGCATAAACCAGGAAGAAGTCAAAACCCAGAATAGATCAATAACAAGGGCTGAAGTTGAGGCAGCAATTAATAGGCAACCAAACAAAAAAAGCCCAGGTTCAGACAGGTTCACAGCTGAATTTTAACAGACATACAAACAGAAGCTGGTACCACTACTTCTAAAACTATTCCAAGCAATCCAAAAAGAGGGAATCCTTCCCAAATCATTTTATGAGACCAACATCATCCTGATACCAAAATCCGGCAGAGGCTCAAGAAGAAAAGAAAACTTCAGGCCAATATCCATGATGAATATAGATGCAAAAATCTTCATTAAAATACTGGCAAACTGATTGCAACAGCACATCAAAAAACTTATCCATCACAATCAAGTAGGCTTCATCCCTGGGATGCAAGGCTGGTTCAACATATACAAGTCTATAAACGTAATTCACCACATAAACAGAACCAAAGACAAAAACCACATGATTATTTCAATAGATGCGGACAAGGCCTTTGACAAAATTCAGCAGCCCTTTATGCTAAAAACTCTCAACAAACTAGGTATCGGCAGAGTGTATCTCAAAATAATAAAAGCTATTTATGACAAACCCACAGCCAATATCATACTGAATAGGCAAAAACTGGAAGCATTCCATTTGAAATCTGGCACTAGACAAGGATGCCCCCTCTCACCACTCCTATTCAATATAGTATTGGAAGTTCTAGCCAGAGCAATCAGGCAAGAAAAAGAAATAAACGATTAGGAAAGGAGGAAGTCAAATTATCTCTATTTGCAGACAACATGATTGTATATTTAGAAGACCCCAACGTCTCAGCCCAAAATTTCCTGAAACTGATAAGCAACTTCAGCGAAGTCTCAGCATACAAAATCACTTTCAACTTCATATGGAACCAAAAGAGATCCTTCATAGGCAAGTCAATTCTAAGTGAAAAGAACAAAGTTGGAGGCATGACACTACCTGACTTCAAACTATACTTCAAGGCTACAGTAATCAAAACAGCATGGTACTGATACCAAAACAGAGATATAGACCAATGGAACAGAACAAAGGCCTCAGAGGCAACGCCACACATCTACAACCATCTGATCTTTGACAAACGTGACAAAAACAAGCAATGGGGAAAGGATTTCCTGTTTAATAAATGGTGTGGGGAAAACTGACTAGCCATGTGCAGAAAGCAGAAACTGGACCACTTCCTGACATCTTATGCTATAATTAACTCCAGATGGATTAAAGGCTTAAACATCAGACCTAAAACCATAAAAACCCTAGAAGAAAACCTAGGCAAAACCATTCAGGACAGAGGCGTAGGCAAGTACTGCTGACCAAAACACCAAAAGCATTGGCAACAAAAGCCAAAATAGACAAATGGGATCTAATTAAATTCCAGAGGTTCTGCACAGCAAAAGAAACAATCATTAGAATGAACTGGCAACCAAAAGAATGGGAAAAATTTTTTTCAATCTACCCATCTGACAAAGGGCTAATATCCAGAATCTACAAAGAACTAAAACAGATATACAAGAAAAAAACAAACAAACTGATTCAAAAGTGGGTGAAGGACATGAACAGACGCTTTTCAAAAGAAGACATATATGAGGTGAACAAACATATGAAAAATTGTTCATCATCACTTGTCATTACAGAAGTGCAAATCAAAACCACATTGAGATACCATCTCACACCAGTTAGAATGACAGTCATTAAAAAATCTAGAGACAACAGATGCTGAAGAGGATGTGGAGAAATGGGAACACTTTTACACTGTTGATGGGAGTATAAATTAGTTCAACCATTGAAGTTCAACCACTGGAAGACAGTGTGGCAATTCCTCAAGGACCTAGAAATAGGAATTCCATTTGACCCAGCAATCCCATTACTGGGTATATATCCAAGGGATTATAAATCATTCTATTATAAAGACACACAAGCACACACATGTTCATTGCAGCACTGTTTCCAATAGCAAAGACCTAGAACCAACCCAAATGCCCATTGATGATAGACTGGACAAGGAAAATGTGGCACATATACACCATGGAATAGTATGCAGCCACAAAAAAAGACGATGAGTTTGTGTCTTTTGTAGAGACATTGATGAATCTGGAAACCATCAATCTCAGCAAATTGACACAAGAACAGAAGATCAAACAACACATGTTCTCACTCATAGGTGGGTGTTGAATAATCAGAACACAGGGACACAGCAAGGGGAGCATCACACACTGGGGTCTATTGTGGGGGACTAGGAGAGGGACAGCAGGGCGTAGGGAGGGATAACATGGGAAGAAATACCAGATATATGTGATGGGGATGGAGGCAGCAAACCACATTGCCATCTATGTACCTATGCAACAATCCTGCATGTTCTGCACATGTACCCCAGAACCTAAAGTGCAATAAAATATATATTTTTTAAAAAAAATGAAGAAGTTGAAAGACCATTGGCAATGAATAACATTGAAAAGTCAGTGTCCATGGAATTTGACCGGTGATTGGATGTGGAGGTCAAAAGAGACGTCACACAAAAGCCAACGTTAATACTAACAATCTTGTTAAATGAATGTGCTGCAATATAGATTCTCAAATTTTATCTAACAATGATTGACATAAATGTCAGCCATATGCTTGTCTAAAAAGGACTCTCAGATCCTACCTCAGAAATCAGACTCTCTGAGGGTAAGTTTCAAATATCTCACTTATTTAAATAAGTCCTTCCTGTGATTTTTATGAAAACTTAATTTAAAGATTCATGCCTTTATAAGATATACCAAAAGGGAGAAAGTTGGTAAACCTCTTGTGGAAGTTACTAACTTACAAATGAAATTTAAAGTAACAGATTTCCATAGTAGTTCTTAATATAGCATAAAAAGTGCTGAAAATGTGTACAACGGAATTGGAATGACTGAATGCTTTGAATGAGAATATAATAGAACTTCAGTAAATGCATCTCCACTAGCAAAGAACTCTGAGAGTAAAACTCTTTTTGTTCTTCAAAGCAGACAACTGACTTTAATTTCAGTTGTTAATATGTTTTGAGTCCCTTTACATCCTGTGCCAACACGAATTATTTGCCAACTGTGAACTCTTATGAGGAGCCTCATTTTACACAAGAAAAAGAAAGATGGGCAGTTCACTGGACTTGCATCCCTACCACATCTGAGAGAAGAGTTCAGCTTCCCCGATGAGAAAGTGAACAAACTGTATCCAGGCATGGGGCCAAACTTTGCAATTACAATCATGAAGGAAAAGTATCAACACAACTGCTGTTAAAGTCTAAGGAATTGTCAGAAACTGCCTTAGCTCCTGATTATTGATGGCTTTTAATTTTACCCAAGCTAACCTGAAATAGTTATGTAAAACAATTACCTAAATCTCCCAATTAGCCGACTAAACTCTATCAGATATTAGTAGTTTGCCATGTCTGAAAGAGTTATTAGGCAATAACTCTTGGGTAAAGGAAGTTTGCATAGATGGTTCTAAAAGCTTTAAAAAGAACACTTAAACATTGAAACTCACCATCTCTGGTAACATAGCGAGACTTTGACTCTACCAAAAACATTTTAATTATTAGCCTGGAGTGGTGGCACCTGTCTATAGTCATAGCTACTTAAGAGGCTGAAGCAGAAGGAGAGCTTGAGCCCAAGAGTTCAAGGTTGCAGTGAACTATGATCAGACCACTGCACTATAGCCTGGATGACAAAGTGAGACTCATCTCAGAAAAAAAAATGAATAAATATATTGAAATTTACCTCAGAAATTATCCATAGTTCACTTTGTTGTAGTTCCAAAGTAATTCAGATTCTAGAAGTCTCAGATATGGTCTATTATTTTTAAAAATCCAGGACTTGATCCCAGGCATCCTTCTTTATGGAAATATGTGCTTTTCTCTAGAGCAAATTGACTCCCTAATGGCACGAAACTACGTATCTCATTTCATTCCAAGCATTGAAGTTCCTAATAAGTATGTCATTCACATAAAGAGAAAAACATTTAACTGAACTTTTTGCTAATGTTCTTTGTAGAGGTATAATCAAAATGCAGCAAAATTTACCTTTCTAAAGTGTAAAATTCAATGAGTTTTGACAAATATATATAGTTGTATAATCAGCATCATGTCATGTTACATGATGTTTCATCACCCAAAAATGTTCCCTTACACCCCTTTCCAGGCATTTCTCACATACACCACTCCTCAATCCCTTGCCATCACTGAGATGATTTTTATCTCTGTTGATTCGCCTTTCCCAGAATGAAATATAAATGGAATTATCTATGATGTGTGTAGGCTTCATATATGAATTTTTTTTTTTGAAACAGAGTCTCCACCAAGGCTGGGGTGCAATGGTTGAATCTTGGCTTACAGCAACCTCTGCCTCCTGGGTTCAAATGATTCTCCTGCCTCAGCTTCCCAAGTAGCTTGGATTACAGGTGCCACTACCATGCCCAGGTAATTTTTATATTTTTAGTAGAGATGAGGATTCACCATGTTGACCAGGCTGCTCTTGAACTCCTGACCTCATGATCTTCCCGCTTTGGCCTCCCAAAGTGCTGGGATTACAGGTATGAGCCACTGAACCTGGACTGCATATTGTTTCTTTAACTTAGCATAATGCTTTTGAAATTTATCATGTTGCATGTGTCATTACTTGGTTCTTTTTCGTGCTGAATAGTATTCTATGGATGCACCACAGTATTTTTATTCATTCAAAGCTAATGGGCATTTAGACTGTTTTCAGTCTGAAGTGCTTATGAATGAACCTGCTACAAAGGTTTGTATAAGGTCTTGTCTGGACCTTTGTTTTCAGTTCCCTTCAGTAAATGTGTAAACGTGGAATTACTGTATAATATAGTAAGTACATGTTTAATATTTTTAAAAAACTGCTATCAGATCTAAGAGTAATGTTACCCAACTTATAATATAATAAATCAGCCCATTACTGTTTCATAGACATTGATAGAGGACTGAGATCTCTGGGTCAGACAAAGAACTTTATTACACAGCAAGAAGCATGAGCATCAGCATGTTCGTACCACTTCCCATTGCATTCCAAGTCTCATAGTAGAGTTATGAAGAACTTAGAAAGATTCCTACAAAGGTGGTGGGTTAAATTACAGGGGAAGAATGTTGCAGTTGAAGAATTCACCTCTATTATAGCAAGCAATAAGTAAGTCTGTTCTTTATCCCAGAAAATACATTATCTCATCTCTCAGGGTTGCTCACTGTACACACAAGATCATGAGCAATGAACTAGTAGAAAAGGTAAAGAGTGGCCAGGACTTTGCATTTTTGGCATACTCAGCAAGAATGTGCAAGAGCTCATGGTAGATTTTATCATCCAACAATGGCCAAATCAGTCTGAAAAATTAATTGAACTTCTTACATCCTACCATTGGTATATGAGGCTTCAGTTGCTCTGTATCCATGTTGAAAGTTGAGACTTATTTTTACTGTGCTTTTCCATTTTACCAATCTAGTGGGATTCTAGTGGTATCTCATTGTGGTTTTACTAAATGACCAAAGATGGTGAGCTTGTTATAATGTGCTTATTTGGCACCTATATGTCTTATTTGATGAAGTGTCTGTTTATTTACTTGGCACATTTTTATTGGGTTGTTTTCTTTACATTGAGTTGTGAAAGTTCTTTGTGTAATCTAGATACAAGTCCTTTGTCACATATGTGTTTTAAAATATTTTATCTCTATATGTGACTTATTTATTTTCTTAATCTGTTTGAAATAATTTAAGATTTTAATTTGAGGAAATACAATTTGTCAATTTTCTTTTATTGTTTGGGTTTTTCTTTTTCCTTTTTTTT